>NC_051391.1:47315997-47328497 GCF_015228065.2 Penaeus monodon
TCATATTAATTTACATTTTTATTTAGCATATAAAGAGATTGTATTGTGATTAATTATTTTTTTCATTCTGCTATTCCACATTTGTTCAATATAAACAACAAATTCATATGTAAATTGAATTAAGATATATTTCAACAAGTGCAGTAATGGTATATATATTAAATGAAACTGCAATGTAATATGAAATAGTTTTACACTGTTACATGATACAACATTATGTAACATAATGACAACCATAACACAATAAAAGTGACCAAATGAGGTGAATTTGCAAATTCCGACGGTTCATTCTTATATAAAAAATGTAAAAGCTTGTAACTGGTGATAATTTACCTCATTTATATATATAAGTATTCTGCAGAAAAAAGGTAAGTGCATCTATCGAGGTAAACAAAATGAAATAGCAAAGTCCCGTTGCAGCGAAAACTAAAACTATAATGCAAAATATGCAGCTGCAATGGTTGACTTAGTCTGCATTCCCGTGACACCTTCTCTACGCCCCCCCCCACCCCATCCCTGGCCAGCATTTTTTCTTGGTTTGTTTTGTGTTTTGTTACAATTGTCATGATTATTTTATCGACAGTTTTAACCCTTATTATCACTATCATTCATTATCATTGCTGTTGTATTTTGGCTGTGGTTGTTATTGCTGTTGTTAGTAGCATTAATAGTTGTAGTAATAGTAGTAGTAGTAGTTGTTGTTGTTGTTAGTGTTGTAAATAACTACAATTGCTTGTAGTAGCAATTATAGGTAGTAATAGTAGTAATAGTTGTTGTACTAGTAGTAGTTGTTGTTGTTGTAGTACTAAATGACTATAAATTCTAGTAGTAGTAGCTGTTATTGTTGCTGTTTTTGTAGTAGTAGTAATAAATAACTATAACTACTAGCAGCAGTAGTTGTAGGTAGTAGTAGTAGTAGTAGTTGATGTTGTAGTAGTAGCAGCAGTAAATATCTACACTACTAGTAGTAGAATTGTAGAAAATAGTTGTTGTAACAGCCGTAGTAGTAGTAGCAGTAGTAGTAGTTGTTCTTGTAGTTGTAGTTGTTTGTGTAATAGTATTTAACTAATATAGTTATTTATTCACAACACAACACAAATGTTACCTGATGACATTTGCACCTTCCTAGCTAAATAAGTTATCTATCCTAAGTATACAATCTGTACACGTAATATGCAGCAAGTGTTAATTAAACACCTGAATAACATTTTTGTATCGTGTATTGCTTCAACATCTTTGGATTTAAAACTTAAACTCTCTCTTTTATTTTCTTATATTCCTCCTAAATTATAATTAACTCCACCCTTACACAGAACGATAATTATTGCATGGTAGAGAGTCAGTCGAAGCACTTGACTGAAGGCTGTAAAGGTGTAATCATTCCAACAATAAGTTCATCTCATGACAATATTGTTTTTTCCTTCTGTTCTCTATTCTAATTCAATTCTCATAAAATTATCTCATTTTTTTTCACTTCCTCTTAAATTTATTCTCATTTTCAGCCGGTTTGTTAAGATAGTGTGAGGCCCAAACCAGTGAGCATTCATATATGCAAATACACGGAAATAAATGCATATCTCCAAGTCTAGACACGCTTCTCTACCGGGCAAATAGATAGATAAATGTTTATATCTATCAGATAGGTAGATAGATATACATTTATCTCTGTGCATATGCATGTCCATGTGTGTGTGTGTGTGTGTGTGTGTGTGTGTGTGTGTGTGTGTGTGTGTGTGTGTGTGTGTGTGTGTGTGTGTGTGTGTGTGTGTGTGTGTGTGATTATTCATTGGGTTGGGCTTCGCACAGTTAAAAAAAAATCGGCCGTATTGCGGGTACAGGTTGTTGCAAGTCTTCGTTGATGTCTTCGTCTCTCATATATGATTTTTAACAGGCCAATCACCACAAGCACTTCCATCAAAGCAATTCCTTAAACCATTGTGTCTTTAACAGCAAAAGTTGGTACAGTTTTTGCGATTTTTAGTTTTAAACCCTTGTTTTTTAACAAGTGAAGTTGAAATATGTAAAGCGGAAGTTAAAAGTTGATACATAAAGAAAAGTGTTTTCTTCACCTACCACCCTGTACACGGAATAGCATTGCAATAATCTCGCGAAGTCCATGAGTAATTTAAGCTCGCAGAGTTGGTAATGATTAAAGAAAGCCTTGTATTAGCCCTAAAAGCATGATGTTTTATTTATTTCCGTGCATTTGCTTCCGTTTTTTAATTTCTTTGAACTAGCTTTTCCCTCACGTTTTATAAGTAACCATATGCCACTGTGATATGACAAATAAAATGATAACCAACCGTGTCACAACCTCGACGATTAAAATTTAAATCATGTTGGAATTAAGATTAGATTTAAAGATTGAATGGCGATTCTGTACGAATTTCAGGTTTAAATAAATGAAATTGAGTATCAAATATTTGTTTCCAGATTCAGCGCAGGACAATAACCCCAGTGATGTTAAAAAGGGGGAAAACTCATTATATTTCGTTCGTTTGCATCTATTGACCAGCCGCGAACAATAGTTTCAGAGGAAACTGTATATAAAAAAATCGTTTTTTTTGTGGTAAAAAGGTATTAAAGAATTTTGAGGCGGCGTTATATAATCTTTTTGTGAAAGAATATTCGCGTTAATAACCCTTTCACTGATCCGGATCTCTTTCGGCATCTCTACTTAGGGCACCCAAGGAGATACGGATGTCCTTAAAAGATGGTACGTGACAGTTAGACTTTTTTTTCTTTTTTTTTCTCTCTCTCTTTTTTTTACTTGTTTGTGTGTCTGTTTGTAATTCAAATGCTAACAGGTTCTTTACACTCTTTTCTTCATTTTATCAAATTGATCACGGTGTTATAAATCCTTGACTACAATCATAAAATAGGTGTTCTTATAATAGCCTTGTTAAGGAATTATATAAGCATCTATTTTTGCTGGGCTTTCAACAGCTTGTCCGAACAAGAACCCCCATTATTCCAAGTTCAAATTAGACACAATGAATCCAATTATGATACCAAAGGCCACGTGCTCCTTGTTAAAAGCAATGAATGGACGTGGTAATGCAAGCCTCTTCACTAACGACACCGGCATACTTCATTCACAAAAGTTCTTTGGCTGAAACGGGGAATCATATCTTCCTTGATAATTATTATTACCTGTTAATGGTATACGCTTCCGTTCCCTTCATGTCCCCTGGACGGTTTCCATTGCCTACTTGTTACACTTATCTGGAAATGATCATGTTTTTTTCTGTTTATCATATGTGCACGACTCCAGCCATGGATTTTGCTGGAATTAGAAACAGTTACATATATACGCGCGCCACGCATGCATACATACACACGTACATACATACATTTTTTTTAAACGGTAGGGTCATGTTTGAGCCGCCGTGGTCACAGCATGATAATTGTAGTTTTCATGTTGTGATGCTCTTGGAGTGAGTACGTGGTAGGGTCCCCAGTTCCTTTCCACGTAGAGTGCCGGTGTTACCTTTCAGGTAATCATTCTCTCTATTTTATCCGGGTTTGTGTGTGTGTATGTGTGTGTGTGTGGTGTGTATTTGTTTGTGTGTGCATGAATGTATATATACATACACAGTAATCATACTACATTTATAAATCTTTCAAATGCAACAGGCTCTATGTCCACCCTTTTACCTGTGTGTGTGTGTGTGTGTGTGTGTGTGTGTGTGTGTGTGTGTGTGTGTGTGTGTGTGTGTGTGTGTGTGTGTGTGTGTGTGTGTTTGCGCGCGCGCGTGTGTATGTAGGTTGGCCGATTTGCGATCAGTTGACGGATTGATGACAAGGCAGCTGAATGTAAGTTGCCAGGAAGCAGCCTCAGCCTCTTGTCCTAATAGTTTATTGGTGGAGAGCGTAAACTGTTTACAGGCAGATGTTACCCCGGTCTGTGATAGTTTGGTTCCGTCTGTCTACTTTCGCAGCCAGTCGACGTCTTTTACACAGAGGTGAGACCGTGCAAGGGTATGGTTGAGTGGGAGACGTAACCGTAGAGGCCTGGTGTCTGTTTTACCATTGGCATCGGCCGGGTGTGGTGTGGCTAAAATATACGTATGTAGATATGTGAGTGTTCATAGAAGAACTAATATAGAATGCGTAGTGCCGAATGACTAAAAGGTAGATAGTCTTTTATGATAACTTTGGACAATTGAATAGATGTGAAATACTAACGATATATAAATAGGCTATATTGGGCAACACGTGGATGATACACTCCAATAGGTGTGCGTGTACTGTCACCAAAGAAAAGACAATTTACAGACAGTACTTCGGTAAGCATTTAGGAACTATGCGAAGTGAGGCTTAAAGTGCGTGTGTGTATGTGTGCGTGTGTGTGTGTGTGCGTGTGTGTGTGTGTGTGTGTGTGTGTGTGTGTGTGTGTGTGTGTGTGTGTGTGTGTGTGTGTGTGTGTGTGTGTGTGTGTGTGAAAATGTTCTCTTCGTAGTTCAAAAGTTCACCTCTTCGACAGCTTTCTAAATTAAAAAGGGGATGCGAGCATACACATCATTGCCCCCCTAAAAAGATTCTAAAACTAAATAATATAGATGCTATCTTTAGAAATTCGTTCATTTGGAAGTCTCGAAAGTATATCGTGACGTCACTTCCCCTGCTATCGAGTGATGTAAAAGGGACTGGTTACTCCTTTACCTGCATACCTAAAACAATAGTTAAAGGGCTTAATTTATTATCTTTTATCCAGGGACTTTGGCATATACGGATATTTAGATTAAGATTAACTATCAGTAATGTAAATTGGCGTTATATAAATACTTTATAAGCCTATAATTTGGCTTTGAAGTGAGTGTCAAACTGCGTGTTAACAGAGGCGTTAAGTTGTTTTGTATTCTAGATTTCAAAAACTACGAATGTGTTTGGGGTCTATATACCATCATAATTGCTTTTCTAAAAGGCTAATACTTCAGATTACGTTCATATATAAGTTAGATAACCGAGTTCTTTGGCTCTAATCGCTTGATACTCTTCATTAATTAATAGTGTTAATTGTTCATCACTCACTGAGGGTGTTTATATTTGCAGTGAATAATGTTGCTCTTTGGAGTAATGAGCTTATAACTGCAGAATGATTTTACTTCATTTGTTCAACAAAGTGGTTTCTTGCTTTGGAAGAATATATGCGTCAACATTCATTATAATAATTATAATGCTGTCTAATATATAATGAATTATTAATAGTAACATGAATGATTAAGTACTTGCCGCGTTTTCAGCAGGGATTCGACTGGTCAAGAATTCTTGTTCCGAAGCCAAGAACTGCATTTTTCGCGGATTAAAACGACCGCTAAGGCCTAAGTAGTGATGTTAATGTTAATGATATTATTATTACTGTAGTTGTTATTGTTATTATCACTATAATCATCATCATCACCATCATATCATCATCATCATCATCACCATCATCATCAATCATCACCATCATCATCATTATCATCATCATCATGATTAGTTTTACTAATGACAAATATTTTAATATGGAATAACCAGAATGCAGTATTACAGTCAATTATTAATGTTAATAACTACAATAACCAAGCCATAAATATACATGATAAGTACTATTTTCATACTTTGAACTATAATTATCAGGAAAATTTAATTATATTTCCATATCTACACATTGAAAAAATAGACGGTGCAACAGGCAACCAATGAAGCCATGATCCGTGCTACGTTTGTTGTCAACCGAACAGCTTAGATAATGAAAAAATAAATACTATTTTCTTCTGATAATGAAATAACTATCGATTTAGGTAAAGCTGTGTGGAACGTAGGATTACTGGGTAAATTTCACAGGTTCTCTCTTGCCCTTTTCGTAAATAAATCGATTTATACATGTCTTATCATCACATTGTGCAGTGAAATAGAATGGCCCAATCTGAATCAATTGTTTTAAATATATTGTAATAGACATACAGCAACAGAAACCATAAACTTAATTCTTCTGATACAATATTAAGCGGAGCTCTTAGCCAACGCCGCTTTCGAAGACTTGTAACCACAGCGGTACGCAAACGACGCTGTTGCCATGGTGACGATACACCGCTTAACTTAGCAAGCGAAAGTCTAGCCATCTACGGGGGCTTGAGAAAAACAAGTCTTGAGATACCAAGAGAAAGCCTTGAGATTCTAGGCAAGAATATCACTGCTTAAAACGCCTTTGTTAGGTTAGGTTAGCATTTTTAGATTTTTACTTTATATACATGTCATAAATTGAAAGTTCAATGGGATAACAACTCATTATACTGGCGTTTTACTTCATTCTTATTAGTTATGCAGATGAGTTTTGATCATTATAAAATGTACATGATCTAGGATTCTTACTTTTAATTTACTAATTACGTTCATGAAAATGTTTGACAGAAAAAACAAAACTTATGACTAACATTTATTCGGGTAATTAGTTCTAACTTAATTTTAATTAAGTGAATACTGTCGTTTGATCATGCATTCTAGCAAAAAACTGCATAATGAAGATATGTCCAATTTGATATTTAAGCTTCAGTTAAAGCACAGAAACATGCATAATGTTATATTAGACTATGACCATGCTTTAACCCTTTGCGTCGGTGAATAGCGGGAGTACTCTTACCTGGCCTTTGATCCCAGCCCTGTTGTAAGCTCAGGCAGGGTCACAGCGTAATAAAACTTATTATTTTCATGTATTTCTGTTGATTATTTGCTTATATATACCTTTGGGTTGTTTTTGCATGGTTTGAGGTCTTTTACATACCTGTTTTGGAGTTGTAATACATGAATTGAATATAAACAGTAATGTGAAAGGGAATACACCCATAATATGAAAAGAAATTGAACGAACTTGTCAAGAACTCCTCATCGGATGAAGCAAATACCCGATATGTTTAAAATTATTTCCATATTTAATTGTACAGGTGCCTTTTTGGAATATGAGGTCTACCCCCCCCCCCCCGTTCTTCTTATCCTCCATCCTACTTCACCCACGCACCTCTATGTTACTATATTTACATGTGTGTGTGTATGTGTGTGCTTACTTATACAATGATCAGAAAACTAATATTAATATTAATGCTACTACTATTACTAATCTATTACTACAGTGCTACTGCTACTACCACCGCTAATAATAGTAATAGTACTGATGGTGATGATGAATAAAATAATAAAAAATAATGATTATATTATTTACGTAATTATTATTACAACAATTATCATGGAAATAAAATAATCATTGATGAACAATAACAATGCTATAATGAGAGGAGGAACTTATAATTGTGTCTAATGATATACAATAATAATGATTAATGATGAAAATGATAATAGTAATGATGATGGTAGTGATAATTATAAGGATAATGATATGATTAGGATAATGGCAATGTCTATGTGTTTGTCTATGTCTATAGCAGTATTTAAAAAGATACTACTACAACTACTACTACTACTACTACTAGTAATGATGATGATAACAAAAATGACGGACCAACAGTAATAACAGTAACAGACCAATAATGATAACAATAATAAATAATAACAAAAGTAAATAATAATAGATAATAATAGTAATGATAATGAAAATAATAATAGTAATGATAATGAAAATAATAATAGTAATGATAATGAAAATAATTATAGTAATGATAATGAAAATAATAATAGTAATGATAATGAAAATAATAATAGTAATGATAATGAAAATAATAATAGTAATGATAATGAAAATAATAATAGTAATGATAATGAAAATAATAATAGTAATGATAATGAAAATAATAATAGTAATGATAATGAAAATAATAATAGTAATGATAATGAAAATAATAATAGTAATGATAATGAAAATAATAATAGTAATGATAATGAAAATAATAATAGTAATGATGATAATAATGATGATGATGGTGATGATGATGATGATATGATATGATGATGATTATAGTGATAATAACAATAACAACTACAGTAATAATAATATCATTAACATAAACGTTGATATGTTTTTTAGGATATTCCTTGTAAACAGGTCTTAACAAGGCAGTCGGGAGGTCACTGAGGACTAATTGGGGTTTTCATTTCCACATGACAAAAACGACTGGGAAAAACTCATGTTTTCTTTGATGTGCAGTTCCTTCTTATTTTGAACCTGGTGCAACGCTCCACTATTTTGTTAAAAGCTTATTTTGACATATTTTATTTTTAAAGAGAAAACGTGGTCTCTGCCAACAAGGGGAATCTCTCTCGATATCATATGTGAATGCGATTCCTAAATGTGTGGTAATACTGGATTGTTTGGGTTAGAGGTTCTGCCAGACTCGTTAACGGGAGAAGAATGAAGTGACGGAATATTTCTCTTTATCCTATTATTGCATTTGTAACAGTCTCCTTTGTTTTACTTTTAGAATCCTTAATGATCATTATTAAGTTGGAAGATGTCAGGTCTCAGGGCACTAGGAGAATTGCCTTACTAGCGAAAATGATCTCGCCTCGTAGTTCCAAGTCCCTTGTTAGATCAGGTCACGCTCATTCATAAGAACAGCCGTTTCTTCACGTGTACACACAACTGTATCATGGCACCCACCTATCTATTTATCTGCCTCATCGGAATGGTTCATGCTGCGCCTTATAACCAAGAACACACTTCCTTCTCGGATTTCTTTGGCCTGACGGTGTCAGCGGAGGTTCCAGCATATCCCGACGAAGGAGACAGCGTTTCCGTTCCTTACTTGGCTTTCGAAGACGATGGTTTCTATGTTGACCATGCTCCTCGATGGACCTGGAGGTTTAATGGGAATGATTTCCTCATGTGGAAAATGAGATTCCCGAACTTACGACGCGGAATCGTGTAAAGTGTCATTAAACAAACGTGTTTCTCATTTTTTTTTCATGCCCACTGGAAATGACACTATATTGACTAATCATCTGTGATCTAAGAAATCTAACGGGGTTAATAGATCTCGGGAATTGTCAAAGCCGTCTGTGTTTTAAGCATGGATCGCTTTATCATTCATTGCAATCTCAAGATCACTATGTCAGGATGCAGGATCCATGCTTATACGTAATTTAACATAGATACTGGAGAATTAGAAGAATTGCGGGTTTATAAACCCGCAATTGAATCTGGGATTGAAAAAAAATAGAAGGGTAAAATAATAATGCAACCATTACAGTTTTCCTAAAATGCAGCAGAATGGAGTCATAGATTGATAGAGTTAAATAGAATGTAGAAATACCAGCGTGGGGCAAAGTAGTATATAGCCTTATCACTTTTTCTGATTCTTTATTATCACGACCGAATCTGCCTCCTAAATTCTGAAAGGCATGGGTTGGCTGACTGAGGACATCAAAGGAGCATGAGCTGGTTTCAAACCCGAGCCTGACTTTCGTGTTTCTGCGCTTCAGGAAGTGCAAACGGTGATACAAAAACATTACGATAACACTGCTTTTCCGTTGTTGTTGATAAGCGTTAACTTTATTATCTGTCTTTCTTTTTTTCATTTTCTGTTGTTCCCGCTTAGGGAGGATTACTAAGCTGTAATTCAACTCATAACCTTTTTAAACAGTAACAACAAAAATTTCTCAGTAAAAGATCTGTTGTTCGCCGTTATTTGTTGGTGTAGGAGTCTCCTATCTCTCAAACAAAGATCAATTTTAAGTTAAAATCGGTGGCACTAGAAACAAAGCCAATGGAAAGATTGGATTTCACGAATGCTTTGGAGAAAATGTTTTAGAACATAAAACACAAGCAAACACGAAGAACCTTTATGTAAAATGGAAAGGGGTAAAAGCCAAGGGTCGAACTCAGGAAGGGGAATAAGTAAAGCGAGAGGGAATACTTACAAAAGGAATAATTAACTATGAGAGAGAAGTCTTACAGGATGATTACATGAGTGAAAGAGTAATAAATGTGATGATAATGGCGAAAGGCAATAAGATAAATAGGAAATAAATAAAGAATGGGGAACTGAATAAAGGTAAATAAATAAATGAACAGAATAATAACAGAATGTTCCGATGCAGCGATAATGCCCCATCGCTATGGGATAAAAAGAAAGCAAACATAAAAACAACGGATTTGAGTCCACCTATGCCGTAACAAATCCAAAGACATCTATGAAAAAAGCACAAAGGCCCAACGAAGACCGAAAGAAACGACACAGCAGATTCTCGTTCCCAGAACAGGGGACAGTCCTCAGATCTCGCCAATGGAATTCGTAGGAGCCTTTACAGCACAAGTCAACGATGAAGGTAAACAAAATGGGACGTGACTCTGAAAGACACGGTTAAACAAGAGGGTAAACACATTGGAGTTAAAGAAAACGGGAAATGGGGAGCTTAAAAGTTAAAAAAAGGAAATGAAGCGATTTCTAAGGTGGGTCATTTCTGCTGTTTGGACTTCAGATGGAATCCTATGTGCTTGCTTGCTTGCTTGTTTCGTCAAGGCTTTGTCGAGGAGTTAATTCCGGAGACAGATCGATTCTTATGGACGGGGCTCCATAAGAATCGGCGTGACTGCCAACAGAATACTCTTCCTCTCAAACAATTTATTTGCTAAAAGTAAATCGACAAAATAAAAATATAAAGTAACTAGCATTCCCTCAGCGCGAACTTCTGCCTGTAGCGATATCCACGAAGTTTCTTGCCGCTGATCTTGGTCATACTTTGAGTCTGAACAACGAGCTCCCGATCCATGGCCGCCAGAGCGTGATATTTCATCATATTCCACCTGTAACCGTTTGACAGGCCTACATAGCAACAAAAGTCGACAAATAAATTCGGATATATATATATATATATATATATATATATATATATATATATATATATCTACGTCTACGTATTTACTATGTATTGTCCTATATATACTTACACACACACACACACACACACACACACACACACACACACACACACACACACACACACACACACACACACACTCACACTCACACCCTCACACACACACACACACACACACACACACACACACACACACACACACATATATATATATATATATATATATATATATATATATATATATATATATATATTATATGAGATATCCAGTTGTTTGTTAAGAACAAGAAAGGGCTTTGGCTTTGTCATTAACTTACTGACCAACGAATAGACGCCGACAAAACAATCTACTCAGCGGAGATATGAACTTAAAAGCAACGCTAACATATTCGAGGCATTTCCTAATGTCTCAAAATAGAAAAAAGCAACAACAACAACAACTGTGCCTCAATGGGAATGTCTAAATATATACATATATCCTCCCCCCTACCCCTTCAATATAATTTTTACTAATTGGCGTTCGATTTCCAAACGTTCTCCCAAACAGGGTACAAAGACAACGATATACGGGGGAAAGCGGCAACAGAATAATGAAGGCACTAATTACCCCGGTTCACAACATAACCAGCAGAAACCGTCATGGTCTGGCTAACCTCTCGCTTCGCTGGCCTGAGATGAATCAACTGGTCGCTCAGTAAAGGTCACGGCGAGCACACGGCAACTGAGCGTTTTGCGTGTTCTTCATTAATGTTCTTAAAGTGAAGCCGTCAACAAATAATTTTGATATGATTATTAACATGATCTAAAAAGAGAAGTTTTTATTTTTTTCACTGTATCTATTTGTCGTTTTTTTATTATTTAAAGAGCAGTTGTTATTAGACATCATTAGAACGTGCAATTCATTCATATATTAAAAGATTATCACTTCATTAAAACCCGCTTAAAACCCGTGGTACCAAAACACGTGCCTTTTTTGTATGAGGAGATATGTGTGTTTACTTGGAACACCATCACAAAAACACCCTGAATATTTCGCTCACGTAGAACGCAATGAATTAAGAAACTGCAAAATTGCACAGTAAATCAAATTGAAATGAAGTAATGACTGCGAAAATCTCTTTTCGGTTTTTAAATACAACGCGATTATAATGTACGTAATGCTGCTCACACAAAAACAGCCAGCAAAAGTGCACATTTTAACTTTTCAGTATGGTAAGTGACAGCGTTCACCGGGTAAATCTCTAGTACTTTTTCTTTTGTAAAACGTAAATGACAGTTACACGGGAGTACAGTGTGGGTTTTCTTTTAATTCTGAAAACCAATAATTATCACGAAAAACTCCATAAAATAAATGAAAGAATAATGATTATATTATTGAGTAACAGTAATGATTACTAGCATCATGATGATGACTTTAGTGAACTTGTTTATAGCGCTTCTATACTACCCTTTGTGTGCACGGGAAAGTCGGGGCTGCCATCCCTTGACGGCGTGGGAATCGAACTCGGGTCAGCAATAATGCCATAGGAGAATGGTACCGTTGCACCACACATCTAAAGCTTCGAATATAAACAAAACAGTCAGTTCCTATAAACTACTTGTGATAGAAAAGTAGTAGAAATGACACCACATCACAGCAGCTTAAAAAAACACACAAAAAAACAGGCAGCCTAATACTCTTTGGTGAT
>NC_051391.1:47383497-47385997 GCF_015228065.2 Penaeus monodon
GCATAATTTTACTCTATTAACCCATCGTTCGCGGCGATAGAGAGCTCCCTGGAATTCTTGGACAACTTTCCCCTAGAAAAAAAATCCCCTTTATCGTCAAATAACCCATTCCTGCTAGGTTGACCACGGCAGAATTCCTATATAAGAATTCCCACACGAGTTAGGGTCTTAATAAGCCTATACCTGTGCTCACGAGAATGCAATAGATGAGAAACAGCTCTTATATTTCCTGATATATTCGATCTGAACTTTTCATCTAGAATTTTCCATTTACCAAAGACATGCTTCCGTAATTACTGAAACTAAGGATCAATTACGGTAATGGAAACTGAAGCAAAGTTGGTCAACAAGATTTTCTAATCAGATTATACGTGATATAAATATAACTTTAGTATAAGTGCATACTGACGGTAAGAAATCATAATGTTTTTCTTTTTCTTTTTTGGTTTCAGTTCCATAATTATAGCCTTGCAACAGACATAAGGTAGACATTAGTGAACAGAAACAGAAGAATCTTAGGAGAAAAAAATGTACGGATAATAATGATAAAAAAAGAAATGTCTCAGTATCGCATACACACATTTCTCTTAAATACAGAATATCTCAGTAAACTTATAACCAAACTCTTCAGCTTCTTTTTGACCATTTCATCGATATATCTGAGTAAGTGTAGATAGTAAGGTAAATAGTAAAATGTAAAACGGACTTAATTTGTCATTATCACACTGCGTTTGGAAACGTAACAACAGAAAATGATAAATATTTGAATATTATTATAAAAAACAACAACATTTAGAGTGTAATCTCTGGCCCAGATGCCTAAGTTTACCACATGATTATAAAAAAAAAACGAGTTTCATAGCAGACCATTTTCTATGAACGATTACACTGGCAGTGAACCCACACGAGGAACTGGTTCAATACTAAAATATATTCACTTCACTAGGCCAAGAGCTTATGCATAAATTTTTCAGCACAATCCACTCGTAACGAATGGCGTAATTCTGCTGATTAACCAAGAAGCCAATCAACCAATTAATAAACCAGCGAGTTAAACAACCAATTAACAAACAAATCAGCTTACCAATAAATGAATAAATGCCGTTTGGCGGAGGTGATAACATTGTGATCACACTACATTGAATTCAGTCCCCTCATGGCTCCAGTAAACATTTTTTTTGTTACATTTCATAGTGGAGTCTATACCATCATCATCATCATCATCATCATCATCATCATCATCATCATCATCATCATCATCATCATCATCATCATCATCATCATCATCATCATCATCATCATCATAATTATCATTATCATTATGCTTATCATTATTATCATCAGTAATAACAATAACAATGACAATAACGATAACAGCAACAGCAGTAATGATAATAATGATAACAATAATGATATGATAATAATGCTAGTAATAATAATGTTGATGATGATTATATTAAGGATAACAATAACAATAACAATGACAATTACGATGACAATAACAATGACAACGATGATAACGATAATAACAGTAATAAGCAATTCATAACAAGTCAAGCCATTCTAAAGGTGAAGAAAAGAAACACAAGATTATAAATATTCCCAGATCGTTAATGTTTGATATGCGGTTAAAGTTTTGACATGATTAAATATCTAATATCAGTTGTCAATGTGCAATAACTTCGGGCGTTGATTTATGATAATCTTTTATTAATTGTTCTTCATCTACAATATATAAGAAAGCCTGAGAACATCTAGGTTATTGTATCACTGCAACGCAATATACAGGCTATGTATATCGGTCATTGAAGCAAGGTAAGATGTATTCTTTGCAGTAAAAAAGCTGTGTGATGACCTCTGTGGTGTATGAGAAAATGTATTCGTGTTAAATCCTAAAAAAAAAAAAAAAAAAAAAAAAAAAAAAAAAAAAAAAAAAAGGCATTTTGTAAAAAAAAAAAAAAAAAAAAAAAATCTGCTATGTTCTGTGGCCTTCTTTTCATTTCTTTTCTGTTGTCATTATGGACCCTATTTTCTTTCCTGGTCAACTACATCGCCAAAACCAGTGCTTTTGGGACGGATTCTCAACCTCGTTTTATGCCAATAAGTAAATCTTTTAACAAATCTCCTAACCTGATCATTTACATGATAACTTATTATTATCAGATCACTCGAATTGGGATTCTATAAAGTGATATCAAACATATCGGTGATTCTTTTAAAATCTTACTCGTGTACATGAATAAATGATAGAAAAAACGAATATTTGAAATATCTCAATTTTACTTGCACACACACACACACACACACACACACACACACACACACACACACACACACACACACACACACACACACACACACACACACACACACCTTACTAATCAACTCGAATCAAAATCGATCAAATTGCAACCACAAATCACGGTTCTCTCGATCCTGAAAATTTCTTCTTTAAATTTTCATTGTTGTTGGCCCCTCTTCCTTCAGCTCCTTTGGTTCC
>NC_051391.1:47388497-47389617 GCF_015228065.2 Penaeus monodon
TATATATATATATATATATATATATATATATATATATATATATATGTGTGTGTGTGTGTGTGTGTGTGTGTGTGTGTGTGTGTGTGTGTGTGTGTGTGTATGTGTGTGTGTGAAAACACATACACACACACACACATACACACTCACACACAAACTTGCATACATCTTTATAACTGAGAATAGCATTCCAAAAGTATGCTGAATATAATCAGAAACGTCTCACAAATTCGGGAGAAGCATTTGCATCTTGGAAATAATAAGGCTTACCTAAAATGTTTTTGGACAGTCTTCACTTTTCATAAGTTTTATGAGCTGCCATGTAGCTTTTGTTATGCCAAAATACCTTGCATTGCTGTCCACGTTAAAAATGCATTTTGAGTGCGAATTGTTAGGGGAGCAAGTAAATCTTTCGATATTTGTTTTGGGACTGTCATCATTTTTTGAAGGAATTAAAAAAAAAAAAAAAAAATACAGTTTCAAATATTGCTCGTAGATGCACATTTCAGATATTGTCGAATATATTTTCGAGATAGAAACATAGTATCCTTTTTCTACATACATATTTTTTTCTAGGTAAAAAAATTCTGGTATAACAACTGACCGAAATACTGCTATTAAATATTTATTATACCTCATAGTCATAAAAGTGCATATGTTTTTTTGTCAAAACAGAAAATATTTAGTAATGAAATACTATACTCAAATTAGCACTTCGAATTGCATAAGACTATCGCATATTCACCATTTATATATACATATATATATATATAATATATATATATATATATATAATATATATAATATATTATATATATATATATATTATATATATAATATATATATATATATATATATATATATATATATATATATATATATATTTATATATATACCACACATCATATACATATATACAAATAATATCTATATATATAATATATATATATATATATATATATATATATATATATATATATATTATATAATATAATATTATATTATATATATATATATATATATATATATATCAACACAACACACAAACACACACAAAACAACATATACAAAATATATATATATATTAATATATATATATATATATATATATCTTATTTTATAT
>NC_051391.1:47389717-47392217 GCF_015228065.2 Penaeus monodon
TATATATTAAATATATATAATAATATATATATATAATTTTAATATAATATATATAATATTTAAAATTAATAAAAAATTTTATATTATATATAATATTATTATATTTTTATATATATAATATATAATATTTATATTATATATATAATTATATATATAATAATATATATATTAATTATATATATTATTAATAATATAATATATATATAAAATATATATATATAATATATATATAATATATATATTATAATATAATATATATATATTAATACCACACCACAACACACACACAACACACACACACACACACACAAACACGCACCACACACAACACACACACACACATATATATAAATATATAGTTGTATATATAAAACATATATATATATTTTTAAAATATATATATAAAATATATAGTTATATATAATATATATACATAATAAAAATTAAATATATAAAATATATATATATTATATATAAAATATATATTATATATATATTAAAAAAAAAATTTTATATAATTATATTATATATATTATATTATTATATAAAAAAATATATACACAACACCACACACCACACACACACACACACACAACCATATATATAAATAATATATTATATATTATATATATATATATATATATAATACAAAAATTTTTTATTATATATTTTAATTTTATATATATATATATATATATATATATAAAATATATATATATATATATATATATATATATATATATATATATATATATATATATATATTTTTATTTATTTTTTTTTATTATTATATTTTTTTTGTGTGTGTGTGTATTCATACATATATTTCATAACCCCCCTTTATATATATGTATATATATATATATATATATTTTATATATATATATAATATATATATATATATATATATATATATAGAGGAGAGAGAGAAAAGAGAGAGAGAGAAGAAGAGAGAAAGAGAGAGAGAGAATGATAGATACACACACACACACATACATACACACACACAAACACACACACAAAACACACACACACACACACATACACACACAAACGTTATAAATATATATTATATATATATATAATATATATATATATATATATATATATATATATATATATATGAATATATATATATATGCATATACATGCATACATACATATATATATATATATATATATATATATATATATATATATATGATTATATACATATTATATATATTATAATAATATTATATATATATATATATATATATATATATATATATATATATATATATCATATGTGTGTATTTATACACACATATTTCATAATCCATAATTAAATTCTAATCAAATCAATACTTATATAATCCATAATATGGCTCAGGTCTGTTAATGAAATTCCGGTTTCCTTTCGTTATTAAAAATTTCATCCATTAATAAATATCTTTTGTTGTGAGTAATTTTCTAATATGTAATTTATAAAGATGAATTTATGATATTTATATGTTGATATTTATGTTTTTAATGATACTTAAAAACAAAAGAAATCGGACTCTTACAATTTTTCTATTATTATCAAGCAGTCTGACAGGTGAGGATAAACTTCCTCAGCAATACACAACAAAAATATAAAGTTAACTGTAGCCTAACTTAACATCATACCGATTATATGTTGTTTAGCGAAGCCGTTTTCTTTCCCACATAATCAAAATAAATATATGCTCAAAAACGTATTTTCTTTCTTTCTCTCTCTCTCTCTCTCTCTCTCTCTCTCCTCTCTCTCTCTCTCTCTCTCTCTCTCTCTCTCTCTCTCTCTCTTTCTCTTTTACCCGGAGCAGTTTCTTGAATTCAAGAATAATTCATCGAACACAAATACCTAAAGAATAACCTGAACTTTTAGATTTCAACATCCGTCAGCGATGTAAAAGTAGTACCGAAATATACTCTGCAGTATTTTCTTGTTTACTTTTCTCTTGTTTAATATTGTTTACTTTACTTTCTTTACTTTACTTTCTCTTGTTTCTATTGCTTTCTTGTTCTCTTGCCCCAGCTGAAATGCTAAAAGTTATGAATTATCATCACAATCATTCAAACACTGAATTTTGTTCATGTCAATAAGAGCTGGCCGTCCTCTTAGCAAACTATTTTTCTCTGCATATCGGCACTATTTACATTAAATCATGCATTTACTCTATTCAGTTTAAATTATTTTGTCTGTCTCTCTCAGTACTCTTGACCACCTAATTTCGAAACGTTTGTTTATCCAGAAGAAATTACCAAAGTTTAACGAAATTATATGCACTCTTTGTATCAAAGAAGGCAGACTTTCCTTTACGTTATGTACCTATTATTTAGTTTTACATTTCAAAAAACATATCCTTCCTTTGGTCATCATAAAAAGTAATAAGCATATCATGATTTCAGTTTGTACACACACATACGCATGCTTATGTCGTGCCTCTCCATCCTCCTCTAAGAAAAAGAGTGACTCAGAACCTACGGACCTCTTGTC
>NC_051391.1:47438816-47443816 GCF_015228065.2 Penaeus monodon
TACCCAGCTATATTTACTATCTGACTGTAATATGCATTCTAATAACGTAGCACCTATCAGCAGAGGCGTTAAATTATATATCTAATATTGCTTTAAAGTTAGACAGCAAGCATTTATTACCTTCCAAACTCACGCCACAGAGACGCCATTCACAGTCATCTCGAGCCATGTGGGAAATATCTTGGTATGTATTTTCTATTCAAGGCCTCACAGTAACTTAAACAAGGTCAGGAACTTATTTAGGAATGTGGTGGAAAGAACCCATAGTGCAAATCTACTACGGGAGATCATAACATACACCTAAATAGTTATTAACTGTAATTGATAATTTTACCATATACTTTCTCGGGAGAATTAGTGAAAACTCTCAGACTGTTATAAAAAATCAATATTCACAATAAGACAGGTAATATCACTCAAAACTTTAGGTTACATAATCAAGTAAATATTTCAATAAAATATATAGATTAAATGAATAACATTAATTGGATAAACTTTTTATGAAACAATTTATACATGTTTCACTTGCAAGAAGTATCTTTCATGAATTACTCAACAAGCTAAGACACACCAAAGGCTTGATAAAATCGGACCTTTGGTGTAGCCTTTAAAAATACAAATAAAGAAAGAAATAAACTTCACGAAAAATACGTTAAATAGGTAATTTTACAAAACCCAAGAGAGAGTAGAGAACAAGCATGGGCGAGAGAGACAAAGGAAAGGCTGCAAACACACACACACACACACACACACACACACACACACACACACACACACACACACACACAACACACACACACACACACACACACACACACACACACACACACACACACACACACCCCACAAACAAACAAACAAACATGCATGTGTGTCAGAAAGTGGCGATGAGATCTCTCCAAGCCCACACTCAGACCCAACAGAAAAATGCAGAGAATCATGAACGCCCATTTACTTCCTAGACCGATCGGCCGCCCTGGTTCCCCACCCGCGATTCGTATGCGCACCTGGGCGACGGGGGAAGCTTAATGCGGAGGATTGGAGGAGTAAAAGAGAGGACAAGGGCCATACTCTAAAAAGGGAAGACTTGCAGGGGAACTAAAGATCGATGTGCCGTTTTAGGTATTCGTTAAGTATGTAGATTATTGATTGACTGATATGTGTATACTATATATATACATATATATATATATATATATATATATATATATATATATATATATATATATGAGTAATGGTCAAAGTATAGTTCGAGGCCCGGTCAGGGAGGGTTGTTATATATATATAAGTAAATATATATATATATATATATATATATATATATATATATATATATATTTATACATATATACATTTATATATACATATATACATACATACATACATATATATATATATATATATATGTATATATCTATATCTATATCTACGATATATATATATAACAACCCACCCAGACCGGGCCTCGAACCTAGGTCACTCCGGGTATGAAACTGGAAGGCCAGTACTAAACTAACCATACCACAGGACCCACTAAAGGGAATGAGCAACTAGGATCTAATTAGGTCCATAGACATTTCCTATCTACTCACACATGAGTAATGGTAGCGAGGTTTTACACACATTCCCCTTAGGCACTCGGTGGAAACTGATTTAGAAATTCGAAACTGAAGTCACGCATGTAATGAAAGTGGGTATGTGTATATATATATATATATATATATATATATATATATATATATATATATATATATATATATATATATACATTTATAGATGTATATCATATACGCATTTATATATTAAATTTATCTATCTACCTATATACATATATGTATGTGTGTGTGTGTCTGTGTGTATTAAATCATACCTAAATATATTGAAATGAGTAATGGTCAAAGTATAGAACCCCACGGGACTCCGTTTTAATTGGTTTAATTGATGAATCTGTGGCAGATACCGCCGTCATTGGCTATTAGTGCATCTTAGATAGCTTCTTAAGCAATATAAAGTGTGATAGTGAGTCAAATGTTTACTCAGAGCACAAAAAACCTTGATTTTATACAACTTATCGTCAAGGGTTTGATACATATTGTCAGTGAGAGAAAGTATAGCTAGCTTGGTCGAAATTGTTAAATGGAATTCAAACTCAGTAAATGGTAAATATAATTTTGGTTTAATTATTTAAGTAAACGCTTTTTTCCACACTCCTCAAATACATGGCTAAAACCGGAGAGTATAGATACAAGTCTGCAATCACTGAGATCGGATTTCAAACATTTTTTTTTGTGTATCGGAACAACCAAGCGATTTGTGATTGGAAAGGAAATCTGCCTGATTCGTATGAACCATTGATAGCCTTGGCGAGATTTCATATGCACAGTGTTTCAATCTCACGTAGATGCTTTACCCGGATGCGGATGATTTTGCGTTTCTATATGACAGATTTTGATTTTCATGAACATGATAAAAAAGGATATAGTTTCGCATGTAATATCTACAGTTAGGAATGCAACTGGGCAATTATCTGTTAAACCTTTTGATACATTTATAAAATATTCATTCAATTTTTTTGGCTATTAGTTTCGGATTTCGTTGTTATCCTTTCAATCTCAAATCAACTACATACTTTCTTTCCTATATGACAGAGAATTGAGTTGACTGTCTTCCAGGATTCCTTATATTTCTCGTTTATTCTTGCAATCTGCCTTTTAAATCATCATTCCTTGCATGTCTTACAACAGAATTTAGCTGACTTCTTGCACCTACCCCTTACTTCCTCATATTACCGCTATGTAACATTTACAAGATGATCAGCAGGTACTTCGGTAGTACAGTAAAACCCACTAGCACATCCGGCGAAAAGATTCATAAAATAATACAAGATAGAAAACCGCCCGTAAACAACTCTGTGTTATATATCGAATACCCTGCAGCGGTAGTGATAAAACATATTTTGTTGAGATAGGACGTGGCTTCGACACTAGTGCTGACGTCCTTCTTCCAATGCCACGATGGTGCGTGTGGACGAAGTCAGACTTTTACCGAACTAGAAGGAAGTAGGAATAATCCATGGAGGACTGAATAAACAGAGAAATCAATAATAGAAATAACATGCTACGCGACGGAAGGATATGTAAACACCGCTTCGGGCAACTTCATATTATTCAAGATCGCAGCATCATTTATGCGGGTAACAAGCGGCAGGTTACGTTCGTCAGGTGATTCAACAGCCCATATCTGATATATATATGACTTGTAATCTCAGTAATGTAGCCTCTGGGATAGTACAGTGGTAATGTATCGGGCATTCATCCGAGGGTCGATCTTCTTACCAGAAGAGGTAGGTATCCTCATTGTGCGGCCCAACAGGGCCTCCAGGTGTTCTATCTGGTTTCGCAATACCCAACTATTGTTGGGTATTACGAAACTAGATAGAATGATGGCATTTGCAATATATATATCTATATCTATATCTATCTATCTATTTATCTATCTATCTATCTATCTATCTATCTATCTATCTATCTATCTATCTATCTATCTATCTATCTGTGTGTGTGTGTGTGTGTGTGTGTGTGTGTGTGTGTGTGTGTTAAATCGATGGTTATAGTGCGTTTTATAATCGCATCACAAAAAGAGGCAAATATTCTTTTAAAACATTACTCATGAATATTAAAACAGGATATTTCCTGTTTAATGTCAGGTTGCCTTAGAGAAAGGTAAAACATGGTTGCGAGGTTTACTGGTATGATACATGTATTATAAATTGAATTATCGAATAGTTAAGAGTCAGTAACACCAGGAAAAAATCACACTTGGTTCCTGCAGCCCTTTACTGAATACATACTATTTTCATCAGTGACATTGAAACCATTGCTTTCCTTTTAAATGAAAGTATCGGACACAAGGTTATAAAGAGCTGAAATTGAAAACTGGTTACTTCACTACCGATTTCACAGAGAAAATGTACATCAATAAGACTGAAGAAATTGCACATCATGATTTGTGGACATTTCTAACTTAGGAATATTCATGAACTGTCTTCTAATAGTAACTCAAAACATAATTTAAAATGCCTGTTTCTTACTGAACGCAGCATTCAATCATGGTGAGACGAAACAATGAAAAAATAATATATATACTATCAGCGACAACCCAAGAAAACAGTAAAAAAAAAAAAAATCTATAAAGATGGCTGCAGCAACAACTCTAACGCTAGTCTTAGAATAATGCTTTCAAACTCTTCTTAAAGAGTAAGATTTGAGCTCAAAGAAACTAAAAATCCAATAAAAGAAACCAATTTATCACACGAATGTCCGGAGTGGGAGGCACAACAATTATGGCCATCGTATGATACCCATTAATCTGATGCGAGACGGCACAGGCAGTTTCCATCACGTGGTCGGACATGCAAAACCTACTTTTGGACTGTGCTTCTCCTTGAGCTGCATCAAAAATACCTCATTACTGCTTTCATAATGAGTATCGAAGGTTAAGTTCACCTTTAGAAAAGCTAGTCAAGTAGTAGACAAGTTAGTAATTAATAAGCAAGTCTGTCTTAGTAAAGGAAAGTTACTTGTCTTTCTTTCCAGCAATCCACAGACGCCTCTCCGGTTCGTTCTTCTTCCTCTTAAACTCATCTTGTACTGGGAACCCCTGGGTCATCCACGTCCTCTTGCTCATCCATGTCCTTATTGACCTCGGGTAGGGCGTGATCGAAATTTTCAGCTTATCTTATGTAGAATCTAAAGCTGAGAGTTTAATGAAAGTTAACTCCTAGGTACACTGGATTTGAGATATTTCCTAATTCTGTCAGTTGTGATATTTCCTAATTCTGTCAGTTCTCAATTTATCATCTTGAAATTGAAACACAGAAGGTACTTTTTGTTTGGTTTGGAAACAGGGTTGATGTCAACAGAAACAGGGCATTGCTGGGATATTAGATGGTCAGCAGGAAAGGCAGTGAAACGTGAAAAGAGGACCATAGCAAATGCCAC
>NC_051391.1:47498816-47506316 GCF_015228065.2 Penaeus monodon
GAATAAGGCAAGGTAAGTATAGAATATAAGGTAAGTAGTGTATAAGTAGTGTTACGTGCGGTAGAAATAGTGTAGATGTAGATGTAGATCACGGACCAATGGGAAAGGTAAGTCACAGGTTCTTTCTTACTAGAAAACACAGACAAACACAGGAAAACAGCGAAGCCACGTCATCTTGCAGGCGAAGGAGTCCGTAGAGTTCCTATACAAATTCGTAGCGTCAGGGAAACAGGCGGCCTGGAAGCCTGCGGGGTGACCCGCCTGAACCCAGGGGAAATTCATTACAATAATAATAATAATAATAATAATAATAATAATAATAATAATAATAATAATAATAATAATAATAATAATAATAATGAAAATATTGCTAATATAGTTAAAACATTAAGAAAATAATTATAACAGTAATAATGGTAATGATAATAATGATGATAATAATGATAATGAGTATGATGATGATAATAAGGCCAGTATCAAAAATAACAACAACAACAACAGTAACAACAATAATAATAATTAATTATTATTATAATGATAATAATAATAATGATAATAATAATAATAATAATAATAATAATAATAATAAAAAATAAAATAATAAAATAAATAATATAATAATAATAATAAACAATTATAATAAAAGCAATAACAAATCACAGACAACAAGCAGTCAACAAACAAAAAATATTATAATTAACTAATATTAAAAACAAACAACAACAACAACAACAACAACAACAACAACAACAACAACAACAACAACAACAACAACAACAACAACAACAACAACAATAATAATGGCAATAATAACGATAACATAAATAAAAGCATCGCCCACACGTGCGATCTACGAAACCTAAGAGCACGAATGCACGCCTATCAACCGACATCTACGACACGAAAACGGAAACCAAAACAGAACCCGTAATTGCAATTACGGTAACTACGTGTCGCTCCTCATTACGGAACTAAACCAAGCCTGGTACTCCATGGGTTGATTAATCCAAGGGATTTGAGAGAGTGCCAGTGAGGGCTACTGAATAAGTTTTGGGTTCGTGGTATCGGCACGAACGGCTCTAGGGAAAGGTTTTCGAGGAATAGGGTATCGAGGGAGAGGCAGGTGGGGGTTGTGGAGTGTTGGTCGGATGAGAGAGTGAGGGGAGGAGAGAGAGAGAGAGGTTTGGATGAGGATGAGAGGAGGAGAAGGTGAGGAGAGAGAGAGGAGAAGAGAGAGAAGAGAGAGAGAGAGAGAGAGAGAGAGAGAGAGAGAGAGAGAGAGAGAGAGAGAGAGAGAGAGAGAGAGAGAGAGAGAGAGAGAGAGAGAGAGAGGGAGAGAGAGAGTGTGAGTCAGACTCAGAGAGACAAAGACAGGCAGGCAGAGAGAGACAAAAGACAGAAAGATAAACTCACAGACCAACAGACAGGCAGGCAGAGAGGCAGACACAGACAAAAAACAGAAAGATAAACTCACAGACCAACAGACAGAAACAGAGACGTGCTAATCGACAAACCGCCAGGCAATACAAACCATCTAAACGTCTATAACAACACACACTAATTACCGTCATTCACCAAATAGGACCCACGCCACAGATGCCAGCGCTCTAAATATAACTAATGAATCCATAATCCTTTGCTGTTAGTTACCTGTTCATTTATCTGTTTCACTGATGATTGTAATACAATAAGGGGTTCGATATAACTGATAAGAACCGGATTCCTTAATGAAACTTTGTAAATCTGAAATAGAAAAAAAAAATTACTTGAGTTATCCTATTTTTATATTATTATTATTATTATTATTATTATTATTATTATTATTATTATTATTATTATTATTATTACCGATTTTTACTAATGATTCATGGTATCAAACATACTTTAGAAAACATCAAGGAATTAGAAGGATTGATTGGCACTGAAAAGGAAATAAGATATTGGTCCATAAACTTACTATACCTCGATGCAAAATACGCTTATTGGTCCTTTTAAAATAGCTGCCAGTCATACAATGCTTAGGGTTCATTTTTTTTTTGTGGACTGGCTGAATATCCCTTACTTTTTTCACATTTTTTTCCCTCTAAAGAATTTCGTTCAGCTGAAGATCGATGGAAATCATTACAAAGAAAATGACCTAATGGCTGTAAATTACCTTTTTTTCTAGAAACCTACAGTCATATATATATATATATACACAAACACACACACATACACATACACATACACATACACACACATATACACACACACACATGTATATGTGTGTGTGTGTATATATGTGTTGTGTGTGTAGTGGTGTGTGTGTGTTGTGTGTGTGGGTGTCGTGGCTGTGGGTTGTGTGTGTGTGTTGTGTGTGTCGTTGGTCAGTGTGTGTGGTGTGTGTGTGGTGTGTCGTGTGTGTGTGCGTAGACGTGCGTGCGTGTGTGTATGTGTATATGTATAGCACACATACACACACACCATACACACTACACACAACACAATATATTATATAGTATATGTATATTATATATACATATATATATATATGATAATATTTAAAATGTAAGGTGCTATTTGGGCATCTATTGTTGTTGTGTGTGTAAATGCATACATAAATGGACAAAAAAAAAAGAAAAAATAGAAAGAAAAGAAAAGAAAAGAAAAAAAATCTGTGTGTGTGTATACATACATACATATAAGCTATAAGCCGTTGCAATTTTTCGCATTTAGCATGAATCCCTGATAATTCCATTTTCCATTCCATTTTCCATACGGTATTTGGCAGCACCTGTGGCAAAGGCCCGGCCCACACCTTCTTTAGGCTTTCCCTTACCAGCGTCTTGGGAGTGCCTTTTAAAGGGATGTTATTTACTTGAGTAACTTTTTTCCACAGACCTTCTTTGGACAGCTCGGCAAAGGGTGGAGCTGAGCCATTGTTTCAGGGGCATTTTGTCTAGTAGCAGAGGCCCCTCTGGACGTGGTGGCAGCTGGAGATGTCATTGTTGAGGCCTCTGAAGTCTTGCCCGACGGCTCCAAAGCCCTTAATTGGAGAACAGTTTCCTCAATTGACCCCTAACTTCTACTCCGCTTCTGGTGGAACAGCTCACCAGAGGCAGTTTCTATAGTTGAGGACTGAAGTGACAGACTGTGTGATGCAAAAAAGCATTTGAGGTGAAGGAGGTCGGGTTAGAACCGAGGCAAAAGGCTTATCTGGCTGTGCGATCATCTCACGGGCACGATGCTTTGCCTCTGGAAATCTAATTCTCTCCTTGTTCCTAATATTTCTTATTTAAATCTGTACCTGATACACTACTTTGGAGAAGCTTCATGTGCTTCTTTACAATGATAACCGCATCCTGGACCTGGGGAAATTGTCATCTCCTTGATAACCTGTTGTACCACACTTGGCACACACACTTGGTAGTCCAGCCTGACATCTCACGTAAGCAGAATAACACGAAAAATGTCCCATCAGAATAATTTCTACGGGACTTTTACGCCAGCTTTAAATAGGGACTTATCCACCCTACTGCACTCAACGCAAGCTGGATGGGCGGACGATGTTGCTGCTGCTTGGGCGGTATGACTGTCGTAGAGGCGAAGACGCCATCCCTTGTTAGAAAAGAAGAGGAGGCACCAATACCTTATAATACGCGGGGCATCTTAATTTTTTTATTGTTTTTTATATTAATATATATATAATCTTCAGAATAATAAATTATGGAAGCCTATCAGAATAATGAATTATGGAAGCACATATTAATATAATGTGCCCGTCTATCACCACAAAGAGCACCGATGTTAAGGATGTGGACTTGAGGAAACAAGGAAAGAAATTATGATGCAATTATGGCTAAACGTTTTCTTTTAATTAATACTTTTTTTAAGTTGTTATAATTTTTAAAAAGAATCTTCATATTTTAAAATTAACATATTTTATAATATTCTCACAAACAGCCATTAGGATTTGCTGTGTATAATTAGGTGGTTCTCATCATTTTTAAGGAGTAGCTACTACAGGCTTTAGCAGGAGGCACCCTAGACTGGGCTGTCCTCTAGTTTTTTATGTGCTTCACGGATTATACTGGAGCTAGTGATGCTGCAGCACATCTTCGAATAAGGTATTTTTGGGTTGTTGAGAAGTTTTATTAGTGGCAAAGTATTCATCTCCTTGTATATACATTCGAGCAAGTGGATAATAGGCTGGTATTTTTCTCTTTTATTTTTTATAGTGGCTTCCATTTGAAGTCTGTGGGGAAGCGGAATTCAATTTTATGCGTTTTTATTTGTAATGTTCTTTGAAGTTTTATAGGAACTAGTTTTCAGTTCCCTTTTTAGTAACTCTGTTTAATGAGATTTGACTATTTTATGACCGTTAACTTTTTTTAACTGTATAATAAAAGAATTCAGGTGTTCTGTGATTTTCTTTTACTTTCTTAAGCGAATGGTAAATAAAAGCTTTCCTGATGACCCGTAAGGGTATAGAAATCGATGAGCTTTGCTGATGACCTGTAAGGAAATAGAAAGCATTAAATATTCCGAAATATCTTTATCTCAAATCCTTCACACGTGGTGAAATTCCCGTGCTCGTCCTCCCCTCTCAGGTTAAGTCTTACCATTCTTTTGTCTCGCTAGTTCACACATTTTACACTACACACACTCCAACATTCGTACATAATCCACAATACTAATTACACATTAACTTCTCCCAGAGTATACCTCATTCCCGTACGTATTAAAAGGGGGTGATTGCAGTGAACGTTACTGTTATACATTTCCGTACAGTCAGACACAAATAATGGAAATATAATAGTATGAAATAATTAATCAGTACGCTACAGTACCATGCCAACTTGACCGATTCTGGAAGGAGTAACGTTTCAAAAGTAAGAAGAGCTGTGTCGATTGTTCCACACCAACACTTTTCTTCTTAAAATGTTTTACTGCCACTACCTTGAACTTCGTTATTTCCTCTAACAGTTTTTCCTCACAATACCTCATCAGGTCTCGGGAAAAGACAAGTCTCTTGCACTGATTAAGTGTTTTGTGAAAACATGAGACTTGAACACTAGGAATTTCGCATATCGCACATACCATCACTACAAGGTATTTGCTCTAAGAAATACTTAGCAGGTAAGATTTCCTTGATGGATTTAGGAAGGCTCTTCTCCTTGCCTGGTTTGGGAGCCCGGGAAGCATTCCGAATCCCATCCTTGCCCTTTGGAATCGGGAATGTTCCAGAATGACGACAGGTGATGTTCAAGAGGGATTAGCCAAGGGATTGTGTAGATTGTAAAGGATACAACCTTTTTTTATGATTATTATTATTTTTTTAGAAAGCATACATGTTAGAATTCTGCCTGCTTGACCCTACCCATATTGGACCAGTCGATTGACTTGACCGGGCATTGATCAAGCCACCCGTCTAACCAAAATAGAGAACCAAAGAAGTCTGTTGCTCGTTGCAGGGCACAGTGTGCAGCATCGCTCAACCTCCAGGATTCCCGTCTCCCGGCAACGGCATGCACGGCAAACACACTTGAGAGTTTTCTCTGGCCCAAGATGGAATGAACCAGGAGTGAGTGCACCAACCCTCTCATAGGCCTTGGTGCCATTTTGTTTCATCCCTCACTGGTAACCCCTTCAGTATGGGTAGCCATCTGATCTGGTCCACCAGGTCATTGTCCACCAGAGCGATGTTACATGTTATTTCAATGGAATAATACAGCAATACTGCTGACTTAAAAGATAAAGCACAAAATATTATCCTCACATCATCAGATTGATATATGAGCTTTATTTTATTCGTTTATAACAGAAAATTAACAACTACCTTGCGGGTCGAAAGCCTTTCCTTTAAACATTAGAGATTTCCCTTGTGCTTTCGTCGTCTGAGCGTTTCAGAAAAATAAAACTTTGTGCCATTAATTTTTCATTTATTTCAGTCCGTCTTCCGGCTCGCTTCACTTCATCTGGCTTCTTTGATGATGGCGTTCGGACGACCTGAGTGAATATCCTTTTCACTGGGTGCGTTTGATCTCGACAGCATTATGTTGATATGTAGCCTTTTGGTTATGTTGTCATCAGATGGGAAAACCTTTCGCTGAATCGATTTCATCTTCGAAACATTTCTAATGATGATGACGATGACGACGACAATGACAATGGCAATGACGATGACGATGACGATGACGATGACGATGACGACGACGACGATGACGATGACGATGAATGATGATGATAGCGATAATGATAGCGATGATAGCAGCAGTAATAATAATTATAATGATAATGATGAGAATCTTACAATAACAATAGTAATAACAATCATTACATTATTATTATTGTTATTATTATTGTTGTTGTTTTTGCTGTTGTTGTTGTTATCATTATTATTGTTATTATCATAATTTTTCTTCTTTTTATTATTATTATTATCATTATTATTATTTTATTATTGTTACTATTATTATTATTATTATTATTATTATTATTATTATTTTATTATTATTATTATTTTCAGCATTATTATCATCACTGTTATTATATTTATTATCATTAAATTGCAATTATAATAACGATTGTAATTGTAACTATATAATTATTATCGTAATTATGATTAAATTCAAAATGAAAATTATAAGAATAATTATGTGAAACTAACCATAATAATAAAAGTAATATTTATATCTATACTGCTACTACTAACAATAATGATATTAATAACATTAACATTAACATTTAACATTTAACATTTAACATTAACATTAACATGATAATAATAACAATAATGATATTAATAATAATAATAACAATTATCAACATCCTGCTGGCACCCAAAGCCAGCAAACTCTCTCTGAGAGTGTGTGGTCAACAGCGCAGGAAAACTTTCACGCCCAACACAAGGCTGCAAACTAGCTGCGGTCTAGCACTATCAATGAAAAGAATGACGTTTTGTAGATGAAAGGAGCTTTTCATTTTGTTATCATACATACCGTTACAAAATATTTATATTAGGTGTTACAGTAAATGTGATTTGTTATGAGGGGCATGTTTTACACAAGACAAAATTATTGGGTGATGTTTAAAAAGGAATAGAGATTTAGCTCCCTGGAGTCTGGACTGTCTGCGCTTTGGCAAAGGTCAACAATTTTCCACTTATTTATTGGCAAGATATAGCATGTGAAATTCCCTGGCGCTTTTCCAGAATATACGGGATAGTGGTTTGTTCCTTTGCCGGAGCTCTAAGGATGCGAAGGACTTAAGGATCGCTTGGCACAGCGTTATCATGGGATTGCATTAAATTGTAGGTCTTCCGTTACAGGTCACAGCCTTTCGAGTGGATGGAGATAAAATGAAGAAACGTAATTAAGAGAAGAGTTGTAATGTGTGCCTTTGAAAAACTCACTCATAATAATATAAACTAGATATTTTGTATATTCAATAAGTATGTTTCTCTTTCAAGAATATAATAGAAGAGTAAATAATGAATTATATGACTGGAGATGGATCTTC
>NC_051391.1:47543816-47546316 GCF_015228065.2 Penaeus monodon
ACATATATAAGCACATGTGTATAACAAAAATATGTCTATACTGCAGCACTTTAATTAAGGAAAATTTATTTGACAAGTTGAATAATTGGAAACGTCAGATTCACTCCATGCAAATATGATAAAAGTGTTCATACCGGAGAAAAACATGCAGGAGGTATCACGTAAGTAATTCAGTTTAAACATATAGGAAGTATCATGTAAATAATTCAGTGTAAACATGTAGGAATCATCATGTAAATAATTCAATATATTAGAGCACATCACTGGGGTTCGAGTGCATGACCTGCACAAAGCTTGCAACAATCCACGAAAGCCGGAAGTGCGATGCAAGAGGACAGTTACATCGACTGTCTGTTTTTTCCCCCACGGAAAGCCACGCGCAGGGAGGAGGTAATTGCTGTGTCTCGGACGGTCGGTCGCGAGATCGGTGTTTCGGCCCGAGGTGATGCTGCCACGAGTACATGTAGGCGTGAATATAGAAGTAGATGGATGTAGTGAATGTAGACGTAGATGTACATATATACACGTTACAGGTCCGAGGGCGGGGAGGCGAACGTCCGTTCACTACATCGTACTACCAACCTTTTCCCTTCTGCGGTACAACTCCCACTCCTTAACTCCCTCATCTAACTCCCACAGCCCCTACCTAACTGGGACACATCCAACCCCACTCTCCCATCTCCCCAAACTGAACCGTTCGTGAACCCTAACCCTAAGCTGCCTTCCTGAGGTCCTAAAACCACTAACCCAATACTACCCGAACCCGACGTCACAACCGGCCAGACTTATGGCGCCGAAGCAAGTCAAGCACGCGACCCGGTTATGCAAGCGAGCAGCGCATTCTTCCTCAGCAGGCCCAGTGTCAACCCCCCCCCCCCATCCCAACCCCCCCTATTTCATCAACAACAAAGAAGAGCAACAAAGAAAGACAATTAACGCCCACCAGAAACAGCAAGAGGGAAAACGACAACCGCCAATGGAGTCTTGCGAAATATCACCACGTGCCCAAGGTCCAGCACCCTGACAGCACTCAGTACCTGTTGTGATAAATAATAATTAAATTTAAAGCATACTGCTGGGTCAGGAAACGCCAACCCCAGATAATGAGGAAAACAGATTACTTTAGTTAAGAAAAAAAGAAACTATATTATTCCAAATCTATACAAGGGACACCTACTATGCATTTTAAGATCCTTGACCCATTGTTTTTCGCAAATTTCTTCTGAAACGGAGAGGCAGATCAGTATGGCACTTCGATCAGGTAAAATGTGACGTAATTGTGACGTCTATAAATCAGCCACTTCTCCCTGCTTCCTCGCCTCCCTTCTCACTCACTATCCCTTCCCTCCCTCTTCACTCTCGCCGCCCCCTCCCTCCTCTTCCTTTCTCTCTTGTATTACACACACACACACACACACACACACACACACACACACACACACACACACACACACACACACAACACACACACACACACATATATATATATGTATATATATATGTGTGTGTGTGTGTGTGTGTGTGTGTGTGTGTGTGTGTGTGTGTGTGTGTGTGTGTGTGTGTGTGTGTGTGTGTGTGTTGTGTGTGTGACATCCAGTTATATATGTTTACTTGTTTTAAACGCCGTAATTAAACATATTTGACAATGCACTATAGTGTCAAAAATCAGGACAGGGTGTGAAACATACCGTGCTAAAGTGCCATACTAATCTGACTTATTTATTTAGAAGAGATCCATAAAAAACAAAGGATCGAGGCCTCTGAACCACATCGTAAACCAAGAGTTAATATACCTATACGTAAAAAACTGCCACACAAGCACAGAGTAATCCAATACCGAGAATTATCTGCTCATTAATTTCCCTGAGGTGAACCATGTAAACCAATTCCGGACGAAAATGAGTCAATCATATTATTCCAGCTTCACCGTTTCAGTTAAAGCCAAGTCACTTGCAGATGACGAGGTTTTGAAGTCTGAATCCTTCCTTAAACACGAAAAGGTCTCTCTAAATAGAAACAAAAGTTATAAAACTTGCAGTGGTTGTAGTAACAGTAGTAGTGATGACATTATTTTTTTAACGGTAGGTTAATGTTTGATGACAATAGTGATAATAAAAATAATCATAATAGTAGTAGTAGTAGTGGTAGTAGTAGTAGTAGTAGTAATTATAATAATAATGACAATGATAATAATAACAACAACAGCAACAGCAACAAAACAACAACAATAATAATAATAACACTAGTAGTAATAATGAGGATAAAAACGATGATACTACATAAAACCAATTCGAATAGGAATAATCATTATCATGATAACAGCAAAGAAATAATGATATGATTTTACAATCCATGATTACAAGAAAAAAAGATAAATAAATAATAAAAAAAAAATAAACGTCGAGTTCACAAGAAAAATACGTTAACCAGCGTTTGCAATGCAATCCATAATCGGATTTGTTAGTTTCCCCTAGCATCTGATTTCTGGACATTCTCGGGA
>NC_051391.1:47556316-47558816 GCF_015228065.2 Penaeus monodon
ACATGGTACTTTTTCCCTTCATCTTTTCACTTCTTTGACGATGCCAGAGTGAACAGCGATAAGAATTTTTATGAGGATAGGAATGATGGCGAGAATTCTATGAGGGATAATAACGATGATGAAAATAATGATAGTGGTAATGATGTTATAATTAGTATACAGCTAAAGCACACGGTCGTTAACTTACTTGGAGGTGTCAGGGGTTGCATGCACCCTATTTTTCTTTATTACATTCCTACAATACGAACTGAAATGTAAAATGATACAAAACACTGAATTGAGGGTAATAGTAATATATTAATAGTAATACAATCTGATAGTAAGTAGTATAAGGGCTTGCTTACCGACGCATTGTAAATATACATTTCCTAAACAACTGCCATTTGCAACATCAATGAATGACAATGAAACAGAATATAAAATTAATGTCATTATTTATCAAAAATGGGTATTTGCTGCATCGTATGCTGTTACAGCATCAACAGAAACATTTCTTATACTGATTCAAAATTTATCGTTACTTCATAATAGGTATTTGCACAATTATACGTAGTGGTTATAATCAAGAATTTTTTTCTTGTAGATTGTGTACCCATAAAAACTCACTCACTCTCTCTCTCTCTCTCTCCCTCTCTCTCTCTCTCTCTCTCTCTCTCTCTCTCTCTCTCTCTCTCTCTCTCTCTCTCTCTCTTCTCTCTCTCTCTCTCTCTCTCTCTCTCTCTCTCTCTCTCTCTCTTTCTCTCTCTCTCTCTCTCTCTCTCTCTCTCTCTCTCTCTCTTCTCTATCTCTCTCTCTCTCTCTCTCTCTCTCTCTCTCTCTCTCTCTCTCTCTCTCTCTCTCTCTCAAACACTCCTACCCTCCCTGCATTCCATGCTAATATTTTTTACCGAAGGTATGTTAATGAACCCCAAAACAGTGTTTATTTTCCCGTCATCATCCACTGCTTTTTCTACATGATTTCAGGAATAATTAATAGCAGTTAATAAAACTTTCTGTTTTGCCTATCTTTCAATATCAAAAATTGAAGATGATCATATCAATGTAATATTGTGCTTTTGAATTTTTGCATGTGGTGTGTGTGTGTGTGTGTGTGCGTGTGTGTGTGTGTGTGTGTGTGTGTGTGTGTGTGTGTGTGTGTGTGTGTTCGTGCTTGCGTGCGCGTTTGTGCGCGCTTGCATGTGTAGATATGTCTGAGCATGCTTCATGCTAAGGTTAACATTGGCTTGAACACCGAATGAAATTGAATAGTATATCATATCTGTATATGCATGGAGCTTGTTAGAAGCATGACTTTTTTAAACTGATTTATTTATATTTATCTAAATGTCCACTGTTTATCCATCACATGTATTTATCTATTAAGATTATCTGATTATTTACCTATTCCTGTTTTTATCTTATTTTTTATTTGATTTCTTTCTTTTTCCTCAGGTTATACAATTACTTGTTCAACTATATATATATTTATCTTGATCTATTTGTCATTTATGTCCTTCTAACAAAATAAAAAGGAGAGTAAATACAGAAACAAAGATTTAAACGGATTTTACATTTGGCTGACTGGCTTGGTTCAATAAAACTTGGAAATGTGATTAACAGAACGAAGTTAAATAAATTAGAGGAAACTTAAGAATTAAACTATAATATTTTGATTTTAGATTTGCAGTGAATGAAGGAAGGTTTAATGAATTTTATTATATTGATTTTATTAATGGAAATTAATTCACATTTCTTTTCTTCTGAATTTGTATGTTCAAATTAGCCAAGAGAGATAGACGTCAACATTCAGACACGTACAATCGTTTTACATTACTTGGATAAACATTGGGAATTACGATTAAACTAAACTTCCATAAACACGCACATATGCCCTTGACTCAGACATAACCACTAAAAGACACGCACACAAACACACACACACACACACGCGCACACACACACACACACACACACACACACACACACACACACACACACACACACACACACACACACACATAAACACACACACAACCACACACACACACATGTGAACAGAGCATATACTATACATACATATACCCCAGGGTATTTACTCCCATTCACACACCAAGCAATGAAAGTGTAGAAAAAATACCTCAATGCCTTGCTTTTTGATACGAATAATTTAGATGTTTTTGGCCAGGAAACATCACATTAGAGAGGAGAAGAGAGAGAGTCGTTAGCCTTAATGGACAGGCTTAGGAAACACAAAAGTATTCTCTACTGATACATTTTCCACTAAGGACTATTCCTTCTGTTTCGTTTATAGTGGTTTGATAAAGTTTTTTTTCATTCTTATTCCACCTGTTTCGTTTATAGTGGTTCCATAAAAACTATTTTTTTTTTTAATTCCTGGTAGTGTGAGATCATTTAAACTGATAATGATAACTTTATGGGGATAATGATGATAGGAACTGATATGATCATTAAAACTAAAGTGATCTCAGGAAATTCTACGGACCGCCCCCTCAAAAAAAAA
>NC_051391.1:47566316-47583816 GCF_015228065.2 Penaeus monodon
GATAGGGACTATACTGAAGCCTCTGAATTAAGTACGATGTCGGGAAGGCAATAAAATACTCTAATTTTTTTCTATGCGACAGGGTAACTTTATCTTTGTTTTTTGTTTCTTTGGTGTCTCAGACTTAAATTTTGTATCTCCTTCCGCAAAGTCACGCTGCTTCCCACCCACCCCCCTTTCCCCGTTACTCTCTACCATCCCCTTACATTTCAACCCCTCCCCCCTTCCGCCCAGTTTGTCCTCATCGCCCCCCAGAATCTCCCCAACTTCCCCAAGTGGCGGTACCTCGACTTTTGGGAAACAATGGTCTAGCCCGAATTGATTTGATCTCTTGGAATTCAAAATCTGTCTTATGGCCAGGATCACTTCACAGGCGATTTCCATAGAAATTTATTTGTTGATAAGAATTGTTGATTGATATTAATGGAGATACAAATAAAGAATTAAAGTAAATCAGGCCATTATCTTTCAGGCCATAACACCGACAACTGGAATATTAAGTCTAACCATAACCATTAAATAATCAGCTTAGGAAACATGGAGCTATTTCATCTTTATTTTCTATTTCATCTTTATCTTTATTCATTTATATAATTACATTCATCATCCATCCATCAACCATCTATCTACATATCAATTATATATTCTTTTAAATATGGAAAACAGGAAATAATTGCGAACACGACCTAACGAGAGGGCAAGGTTTTGAAGGGATGTTTCCATTGGTGAACAGGCCTGATGCAATAAAACACGTCAGTGTGATTAACAAAGGGAACCAAGAATATGAGAGTCAGGGACGAAAGAACTAATAGAAATAGAAATGGATGGGGCATGTCAATCAGGTAAATCAGAAATTAGCATAAGAAATAGGAACTTCAATTTAGAATTGGATTTGCGAAACGAATTGAGTCTGGTTTAAAATGGGAAAATTCATAGAAAATTTTTTTGAATCGTAAATTCAGAACGGGGAGGTTGAATGCACTCAGAACGGAATCTTCCACAAGCACACGCACATGTTCATCTTATTCATATGTATGGGGAAACACAGGGAAGTAGTACATTTATACTTATTGTGTATAGTATATATTACTTACCAACATCAAACCAAACCTTCAAAAACACGCTCAAACTTATAACATGACTCACACGTAATCACAATCACAAACCCAAGTATTTCTCTCTCTCTCTCTCTCTATCTCTCTCTCTCTTTCTCTCTCTCTCTGCTACACACGCACACATACTACTTACTTTACTTCCTAACTATTATTATTAGTACGTATACTTCTGAATAAGAACATACGTGTAACCGTCTCAATGTATTTCCTAACATTGATTATTTCTCGTCCTAGAAATTAATGGGAAAATTGATTCCAGTCCTGATAGAACGAGATTAGCTAGCATTAATGAGACCTGTAGAAGCCGCAATTAGAATATCACCTTTTTAGTAATTCATCCAAGTTAATTCCATTTTCTTGATGCTTACACCATTGTCACTAACCGCCATGTTAAGTAGAGCTCATCTTGAACGTTTTTTTTTTCGAACCTATTTTGCATTTTGATCGAATAGTTATTATGATAACTAACTGTGTGTGGGAATATTGATAGCAATGCGAATTATTTTGAGGGAAAGATTTTTAAAGATGACAATGAAAATATACATTATTTAAAAAATACCAAACGCAACTGAAAAGAGTCTCAAAATACTTGGAGGTGCCGGGGATTGAACCCGGGTCTTCTCACATGCGAAGCGAGCACTCTACCTCTGAGTTACACCCCCATATTACTCTCCATATGCAGACATTTACAAAAAGGGATGAATAAGTGAATGCCATCTATACGATGACGGCACTACTGCATGACTTTAATTATATCAATAATAAATTATGATAATAAGAGTAATAACTTTAATCAAGCAAATTATTCCCGAAGAAAATAAAACAAAATCAATCGTTACTTTATGTATTATGTAGTAAGTAAGTCTTATGTTATGGTTAAAGCTGCTCCCATTTCTCCTAGTCCACATTCCCCCCAAAAAACAAAAATAAAACGAAATACAATACAAATTCGAAACATATTTGTTTATCACATAAGATATGATCTTGTCAGTAAGTTTATAAACAGATATGGAAATGGTAATGGTATTTGGTAATTTAACTGTAGTTTTTCATTCCCCTCCCCCCGAAAAAAAAAATATATATGTTTTCTCTTTCTCTCTCTCTCTCTTTCACAGACAGAAAAGCTACAGTTAGTTGAGTTACTGTTGTCCCTTACAAAGATTTACAAACTTCTGGAAGTAGAAAACTAATAGGACAAGTAAAAAGTACTTGGAACTGTAATCAAATGTCAATGCGATGGATGTGGGCGGTACAAGATCAAATGCTCAGCATCAGTGTGGAATGTAGCGAGAGATTTCTGTTTGCTGCCCTCCTCTGATAAAATATAGCAAATTTGCGATACGCGGCGGGATAATTTGATGTTGACTTCATTATTGGTAAACCATTAGTGTTTCTTAGGTGTCAGTGACTTCAATCTAGTATCTACTTTGGTGAAAATAGGCGTCGCCTCCCATTTTTCCCTGCGATTCCCTACCACCCCCTTCCATCTCAACCCCTCTCCCCTTCCGCCCAGTTTGTCCTTACCGACCCCTTGAATTTTCTAAAGTTTTCTAGGGAAACTTTATGTAGTATGTCTCACGCCGATTCCACGTCAGACATACTATCAGATTCGGCCAATCACCGAGTGTGATGTCATCAAGCGTCCCTCGCATTTGTAGAATTCAAAATTAGTTTTAAAGCCGAGATCACCTCACAGGCGATTTACTACTTTGTTCATCAATTAATTTTTAATGAAAATTATTAAATACCAACAGAGATAAATATTTAACTAATAGTAAAACAGGCCATTTTCTTTAATGCCGAGATATTTCTTTATATATTTTTGATTTCGTATCGTTATTCCATTTGTTTTATTCATCATTCATTCATTCACTCATTTCCTGTCATCAATCAGATTATATACATATCAATTATATATTCTTTTCAGTGCGGAAAAATGACACCGTATTTCTTATGAATCGGAGAGGTTTAAATCACCCGGAATGGAATGTTCCACAGGCACACACACACACACACACACACACACACACACACACACACACACACACACACACACACACACACACGCGTGTTCATCTTATTCATACGGTGTATATAGTGTATATTACTTAACTTTAAACCATGACCTCACAAACACGCACAAATATGACACGCATAAGTATTTTTTCCTTTATTCTCTGCCATACATACTACTTACTTTACTTCCATACTGTTTTTATCAGTCACACACACACATATGTTAGTGCACGTCTGCATAAGAACGTGTAAACGTCCCAATGCATTTCCTGACATTCATAATATCTCGTCTTAAAAATGCTAGGATTAAAGAGAGCTGTAGAAACCGTCATTTGAATATAACCTTTTTAGTAATTCATCAGTGTAATATCCATTTTCCTTGTCATTACACCGTTGTCATTATCCGCCATGTTAGGTAGAGTTAATTTTGCTGAACCTCTTCTTTTGGGGTCATTTTGACTCTGTCAAAGTGAATAATGATCACGAGAACTGCGTGGGGATAATGATAGCGATACGAATTATTATGGGGGGAGGTGACAATGAAAATCTATTTCTTTATAACAAAGATAACTGCAAGGAGCTTCAAAATACTTGGAGGTGCCGGGGATTGAACCCGGGTCTTCTCACATGCGAAGCGAGCACTCTACCTCTGAGTTACACCCCCATATTACTCTCCATATGCAGACATTTACAAAAAGTGATGAATAAGTGAATGCTCTCTATAATACACTTCTACACTTTGCAAACCATATACTCAATAAGGTATGAAAGAGTAACAATTGTAGGACTACTGCATGCCCGAGACTAATAGTAATAGTCATAATAATAATAATATTAATAGCAATAATAATAATAATAACAGTAAAAATAAATATCAATGATAATAATAATAATAGAAAGTCTTGTGTATTATTAATCAAGCAAATTAGTCCCTTGGCTGTAGGTATAACCGAAGTCATTGTTTTCCCCCAAAATGAACTATTTTCTCTTTTCCAAACAGAAAATCTACAGTTTTATCATCTAATGGCATCCCTTCCGAAGCTGAAGTTTTGGAAGTAGCGGAATAAGAACAAGGAAAAAGTACATGTACCTGCAATGAAATGTCAATGCGATGGATATGGTCGGTGCACTATCAAACACTCAGCGTCAGTGTGGAAGGGAGCAAGTGAGTTTCTGTTTGTGCCCTTAATTTGATAAAAGATAGCGACTGCAATGCAGACTCTCAAACTAAGTACCATGTTAGGAAGGCATGTTTTGCTTTTCTATATGCGGTAGGATACCTCGGCGTTGATTTCATTATGGGTAAACCATTAGTGTTTCTTAGGTGTCAGAGACTTCAATCTTACATCTACTTTGGTGAAGACAGGTTATCGCCTCCCAATCCACCCCCCCCCTCCCCCCTCCCCCTAACATTCCTTTCTATCTCAACACCTCTCCGCTTCCGCCCAGTTTTTCCTCATCAACCCCTTTCATCTTCCAAAGTTCCCCAGGGAGCGGTGCCGTCGACTTTGGAAAACACTAGTGTAGCGTGAACTGATGTGTTAGAATAGCATATCCGACGAAATAACAGGCGATTCCGCGTCAGATATAATAGCAGCGTCGGCTAATCACCGAGTATGATATAATTTCCGTTTTTTGTCTTACTCCGATAAAAGATAGGGACTTTACGATATGCAGCGGGATACTTTGATGTTGATTTCATTATTGGTAAACCATTAGTGTTTCTTAGGTGTCAGTGACTTCAATCTTGTATCTACTTTGGTGAAAATAGGCGTCGCCTCCCATTTTTCCCTGCGATTCCCTACCACCCCCTTCCATCTCAACCCCTCTCCCCTTCCGCCCAGTTTGTCCTTACCGACTCCTTGAATTTTCTAAAGTTTCCTAGGAAGCGGTAACGTCGACTTTGGGAAACACTGTTTTAACGCGAACCGATCTGTTGGAAGAGCATATCCGATGAAATATCAGCCGATTCCGCGTCAGACATATCAGCGTCGGCTAATCACCGAATGTGATGTCATCAAGCGTCCCTCGCATTTATAGAATTCAAAATTAGTTTTAAAGCCGAGATCACCTCACAGGCGATTTACTACTTTGTTCATCAATTAATTTTTAATGAAAATTATTTAATACCAACAGAGAAACAAATATTAAAATAATAGTAAAAACAGGCCATTTTCTTTAATACCGAGATATTTCTTTATGTTTTTGATTTCTTATCGTTATTCCATTGTTCTATTTATCATTCATCCATTCACTCATTTCCTGCCATCAATTAGTTTATATACATATCAATTATATATTCTTTTTATTACGGAAAAATGACTCCGTATTTCTTATGAATCGGATATTCAGAACGGAGAGGTTTAAAGCACCCGGAACGGAATATTCCACAGGCACACATGTTCATCTTATTCATACGTATGCGGAAACATCGGGAAATAGTAAATTTATATTCATGGTGTATATAGTGTATATTAACATCAAACCATGACTTCACAAACACGCACAAATATAACACGCATAAGTATTTTTTTTCTCTCTGCCATACATACTACTTACTTTACTTCCATACTGTTTTTATCAGTCACACACACACATGTTAGTGCACGTCTGCATAAGAACGTGTAAACGTCCCAATGCATTTCCTGACATTCATAATATCTCGTCTTAAAAATGCTAGGATTAAAGAGAGTTGTAGAAACCGCCATTTGAACATAACCTTTTTAGTAATTCATCATGTAATATCCATTTTCCTTGTCATTACACCGTTGTCATTAACCACCATGTTAGGTAGAGTTAATTTTGCTGAACCTTTTTTTTTTTGGGGGGGGGGCATTTTGACTCTGTCAAAGCGAATAATGATCACGAGAACTACGTGGGGATAATGATAGCGATACGAATTATTATGGGGGGGGGGGGGGTGACAATAAAAATCTATTCCTTTATAACAAAGATAACTGCAAGGAGCTTCAAAATACTTGGAGGTGCCGGGGATTGAACCCGGGTCTTCTCACATGCGAAGCGAGCACTCTACCTCTGAGTTACACCCCCATATTACTCTCCATATGCAGACATTTACAAAAAGTGATGAATAATTGTATACTATCTATAATACGCTTTTACACTTTGCAAACCATACACTCGATAAGGAATGAAAGAGTAACAATTGTAGGACTACTGCATGCCCGAGACTAATAGTAATAGTCATAATAATAATAATAGTATCAATAGCAATAATAGTAATAATAACAATAAAAATAAATAATATCAATGTTAATAATAATAACAGTAAGTCTTGTGCATTATTAGTCAAGCAAATTAGTCCCTTGGCTGTAGGTATAACCGAAGTCATTGTTTTCCCCCAAAATGAACTATTTTCTCTTTTCCAAACAGAAAATCTACAGTTATATCATCTAATGGCATCCCTTCCGAAGCTGAAGTTTTGGAAGTAGCGGAATAAGAACAAGGAAAAAAATAAAAGATAGCGACTGCAATGCAGCCTCTCAAACTAAGTACGATTTTAGGAAAGCAATAAAGTGCTGTTTTGCTCTTCTATATGCGGTAGGATACCTCGACGTTGATTTCATTATTGGTAAACCATTAGTGTTTCTTAAGTGTCAGAGACTTCAATCTTACATCTACTTTGGTGAAGACACGTTATCGCCTCCCATTCCACCCCCCCCCCTCCCCCGCTATTCCCTAACATTCCTTTCTATCTCAACACCTCTCCGCTTCCGCCCAGTTTTTCCTCATCAACCCCTTTCATCTTCCAAAGTTCCCCAGGGAGCGGTACCGTCGACTTTGGAAAACACTAGTGTAGCGTGAACTGATGTGTTAGAATAGCATATCCGACGAAATAAGAGGCGATTCCGCGTCAGACATAATAGCAGCGTCGGCTAATCACCGAGTATGATATAATTTCCGTTTTTTGTCTTACTCCGATAAAAGATAGGGACTTTACGATATGCGGCGGGATACTTTGATGTTGATTTCATTATTGGTAAACCATTAGTGTTTCTTAGGTGTCAGTGACTTCAATCTTGTATCTACTTTGGTGAAAATAGGCGTCGCCTCCCATTTTTCCCTGCGATTCCCTACCACCCCCTTCCATCTCAACCCCTCTCCCCTTCCGCCCAGTTTGTCCTTACCGACCCCTTGAATTTTCTAAAGTTTCCTAGGAAGCGGTAACGTCGACTTTGGGAAACACTGTTTTAACGCGAACCGATCTGTTGGAAGAGCATATCCGATGAAATATCAGCCGATTCCGCGTCAGACATATCAGCGTCGGCCAATCACCGAATGTGATGTCATCAAGCGTCCCTCGCATTTGTAGAATTCAAAATTAGTTTTAAAGCCGAGATCACCTCACAGGCGATTTACTACTTTGTTCATCAATTAATTTTTAATGAAAATTATTTAATACCAACAGAGAAACAAATATCAAAATAATAGTAAAAAAGGCCATTATCTTTAATACCGAGATATTTCTTTATGTTTTTTATTTCTTATCGTTATTCCATTGTTCTATTTATCATTCATCCATTCACTCATTTCCTGCCATCAATTAGTTTATATACATATCAATTATATATTCTTTTTATTACGGAAAAATGACTCCGTATTTCTTATGAATCGGATATTCAGAACGGAGAGGTTTAAAGCACCCGGAACGGAATATTCCACAGGCACACATGTTCATCTTATTCATACGTATGCGGAAACATCGGGAAATAGTAAATTTATATTCATGGTGTATATAGTGTATATTAACATCAAACCATGACTTCACAAACACGCACAAATATGACACGCATAAGTATTTTTTTCTCTCTGCCATACATACTACTTACTTTACTTCCATACTGTTTTTATCAGTCACACACACACATGTTAGTGCACGTCTGCATAAGAACGTGTAAACGTCCCAATGCATTTCCTGACATTCATAATATCTCGTCTTAAAAATGCTAGGATTAAAGAGATTTGTAGAAACCGCCATTTGAACATAATCTTCTTAGTAATTCATCAATGTAATATCCATTTTCCTTGTCATTACACCGTTGTCATTAACCACCATGTTAGGTAGAGTTAATTTTGCTGAACCTTTTTTTTTTTGGGGGGGGGGGGCATTTTGACTCCGTCAAAGCGAAGAATGATCACGAGAACTACGTGGGGATAATGATAGCGATACGAATTATTATGGGGGGGGGGGTGACAATTAAAATCTATTCCTTTATAACAAAGATAACTGCAAGGAGCTTCAAAATACTTGGAGGTGCCGGGGATTGAACCCGGGTCTTCTCACATGCGAAGCGAGCACTCTACCTCTGAGTTACACCCCCATATTACTCTCCATATGCAGACATTTACAAAAAGTGATGAATAATTGTATACTATCTATAATACGCTTTTACACTTTGCAAACCATACACTCGATAAGGAATGAAAGAGTAACAATTGTAGGACTACTGCATGCCCGAGACTAATAGTAATAGTCATAATAATAATAATAGTATCAATAGCAATAATAGTAATAATAACAATAAAAATAAATAATATCAATGTTAATAATAATAACAGTAAGTCTTGTGCATTATTAGTCAAGCAAATTAGTCCCTTGGCTGTAGGTATAACCGAAGTCATTGTTTTCCCCCAAAATGAACTATTTTCTCTTTTCCAAACAGAAAATCTACAGTTATATCATCTAATGGCATCCCTTCCGAAGCTGAAGTTTTGGAAGTAGCGGAATAAGAACAAGGAAAAAAATAAAAGATAGCGACTGCAATGCAGCCTCTCAAACTAAGTACGATTTTAGGAAAGCAATAAAGTGCTGTTTTGCTCTTCTATATGCGGTAGGATACCTCGACGTTGATTTCATTATTGGTAAACCATTAGTGTTTCTTAAGTGTCAGAGACTTCAATCTTACATCTACTTTGGTGAAGACACGTTATCGCCTCCCATTCCACCCCCCCCCCCCTGCCCCGCTATTCCCTAACATTCCTTTCTATCTCAACACCTCTCCGCTTCCGCCCAGTTTTTCCTCATCAACCCCTTTCATCTTCCAAAGTTCCCCAGGGAGCGGTACCGTCGACTTTGGAAAACACTAGTGTAGCGTGAACTGATGTTAGAATAGCATATCCGACGAAATAAGAGGCGATTCCGCGTCAGACATAATAGCAGCGTCGGCTAATCACCGAGTATGATATAATTTCCGTTTTTTGTCTTACTCCGATAAAAGATAGGGATTTTACGATATGCGGCGGGATACTTTGATGTTGATTTCATTATTGGTAAACCATTAGTGTTTCTTAGGTGTCAGTGACTTCAATCTTGTATCTACTTTGGTGAAAATAGGCGTCGCCTCCCATTTTTCCCTGCGATTCCCTACCACCCCCTTCCATCTCAACCCCTCTCCCCTTCCGCCCAGTTTGTCCTTACCGACCCCTTGAATTTTCTAAAGTTTCCTAGGAAGCGGTAACGTCGACTTTGGGAAACACTGTTTTAACGCGAACCGATCTGTTGGAAGAGCATATCCGATGAAATATCAGCCGATTCCGCGTCAGACATATCAGCGTCGGCCAATCACCGAATGTGATGTCATCAAGCGTCCCTCGCATTTGTAGAATTCAAAATTAGTTTTAAAGCCGAGATCACCTCACAGGCGATTTACTTTGTTCATCAATTAATTTTTAATGAAAATTATTTAATACCAACAGAGAAACAAATATCAAAATAATAGTAAAAAAGGCCATTATCTTTAATACCGAGATATTTCTTTATGTTTTTTATTTCTTATCCTTATTCCATTGTTCTATTTATCATTCATCCATTCACTCATTTCCTGCCATCAATTAGTTTATATACATATCAATTATATATTCTTTTTATTACGGAAAAATGACTCCGTATTTCTTATGAATCGGATATTCAGAACGGAGAGGTTTAAAGCACCCGGAACGGAATATTATACAGGCACACATGTTCATCTTATTCATACGTATGCGGAAACATCGGGAAATAGTAAATTTATATTCATGGTGTATATAGTGTATATTAACATCAAACCATGACTTCACAAACACGCACAAATATGACACGCATAAGTATTTTTTTTCTCTCTGCCATACATACTACTTACTTTACTTCCATACTGTTTTTATCAGTCACACACACACATGTTAGTGCACGTCTGCATAAGAACGTGTAAACGTCCCAATGCATTTCCTGACATTCATAATATCTCGTCTTAAAAATGCTAGGATTAAAGAGAGTTGTGGAAACCGCCATTTGAACATAACCTTTTTAGTAATTCATCAATGTAATATCCATTTTCCTTGTCATTACACCGTTGTCATTAACCACCATGTTAGATAGAGTTAATTTTGCTGAACCTTTTTTTTTTTTTGGGGGGGGGGGCATTTTGACTCTGTCAAAGCGAATAATGATCACGAGAACTACGTGGGGATAATGATAGCGATACGAATTATTATGGGGGGGGGGGAGTGACAATAAAAATCTATTCCTTTATAACAAAGATAACTGCAAGGATCTTCAAAATACTTGGAGGTGCCGGGGATTGAACCCGGGTCTTCTCACATGCGAAGCGAGCACTCTACCTCTGAGTTACACCCCCATATTACTCTCCATATGCAGACATTTACAAAAAGGGATGAATAATTGTATACTATCTATAATACGCTTTTACACTTTGCAAACCATACACTCGATAAGGAATGAAAGAGTAACAATTGTAGGACTACTGCATGCCCGAGACTAATAGTAATAGTCATAATAATAATAATAGTATTAATACCAATAATAGTAATAATAACAATAAAAATAAATAATATCAATGTTAATAATAATAACAGTAAGTCTTGTGCATTATTAGTCAAGCAAATTAGTCCCTTGGCTGTAGGTATAACCGAAGTCATTGTTTTCCCCCAAAATGAACTATTTTCTCTTTTCCAAACAGAAAATCTACAGTTATATCATCTAATGGCATCCCTTCCGAAGCTGAAGTTTTGGAAGTAGCGGAATAAGAACAAGGAAAAAAATAAAAGATAGCGACTGCAATGCAGCCTCTCAAACTAAGTACGATTTTAGGAAGGCAATAAAATGCTGTTTTGCTCTTCTATATGCGGTAGGATACCTCGACGTTGATTTCATTATTGGTAAACCATTAGTGTTTCTTAAGTGTCAGAGACTTCAATCTTACATCTACTTTGGTGAAGACACGTTATCGCCTCCCATTCCACCCCCCCTCCCCCGCTATTCCCTAACATTCCTTTCTATCTCAACACCTCTCCGCTTCCGCCCAGTTTTTCCTCATCAACCCCTTTCATCTTCCAAAGTTCCCCAAGGAGCGGTACCGTCGACTTTGGAAAACACTAGTGTAGCGTGAACTGATATGTTGGAATAGCATATCCGACGAAATAAGAGGCGATTCCGCGTCAGACATAATAGCAGCGTCGGCTAATCACCGAGTATGATATAATTTCCCTGTTTTGTCTTACTCCGATAAAAGATAGGGACTTTACGATATGCGGCGGGATACTTTGATGTTGATTTCATTATTGGTAAACCATTAGTGTTTCTTAGGTGTCAGTGACTTCAATCTTGTATCTACTTTGGTGAAAATAGGCATCGCCTGCCATTTTTCCCTGCGATTCCCTACCACCCCCTTCCATCTCAACCCCTCTCCCCTTCCGCCCAGTTTGTCCTTACCGACTCCTTGAATTTTCTAAAGTTTCCTAGGAAGCGGTAACGTCGACTTTGGGAAACACTGTTTTAACGCGAACCGATCTGTTGGAAGAGCATATCCGATGAAATATCAGCCGATTCCGCGTCAGACATATCAGCGTCGGCTAATCACCGAATGTGATGTCATCAAGCGTCCCTCGCATTTGTAGAATTCAAAATTAGTTTTAAAGCCGAGATCACCTCACAGGCGATTTACTACTTTGTTCATCAATTAATTTTTAATGAAAATTATTTAATACCAACAGAGAAACAAATATTAAAATAATAGTAAAAAAGGCCATTATCTTTAATACCGAGATATTTCTTTATGTTTTTGATTTCTTATCGTTATTCCATTGTTCTATTTATCATTCATCCATTCACTCATTTCCTGCCATCAATTAGTTTATATACATATCAATTATATATTCTTTTTATTACGGAAAAATGACTCCGTATTTCTTATGAATCGGATATTCAGAACGGAGAGGTTTAAAGCACCCGGAACGGAATATTCCACAGGCACACATGTTCATCTTATTCATACGTATGCGGAAACATCGGGAAATAGTAAATTTATATTCATGGTGTATATAGTGTATATTAACATCAAACCATGACTTCACAAACACGCACAAATATGACACGCATAAGTATTTTTTTTCTCTCTGCCATACATACTACTTACTTTACTTCCATACTGTTTTTATCAGTCACACACACACATGTTAGTGCACGTCTGCATAAGAACGTGTAAACGTCCCAATGCATTTCCTGACATTCATAATATCTCGTCTTAAAAATGCTAGGATTAAAGAGAGTTGTAGAAACCGCCATTTGAACATAACCTTTTTAGTAATTCATCAATGTAATATCCATTTTCCTTGTCATTACACCGTTGTCATTAACCACCATGTTAGGTAGAGTTAATTTTGCTGAACCTTTTTTTTTTTTTTTTTTTTTTGGGGGGGGGCATTTTGACTCTGTCAAAGCGAATAATGATCACGAGAACTACGTGGGGATAATGATAGCGATACGAATTATTATGGGGGGGGGAGTGACAATAAAAATTTATTTCTTTATAACAAAGATAACTGCAAGGAGCTTCAAAATACTTGGAGGTGCCGGGGATTGAACCCGGGTCTTCTCACATGCGAAGCGAGCACTCTACCTCTGAGTTACACCCCCATATTACTCCCCATATGCAGACATTTACAAAAAGGGATGAATAATTGTATACTATCTATAATACGCTTTTACACTTTGCAAACCATACACTCGATAAGGAATGAAAGAGTAACAATTGTAGGACTACTGCATGCCCGAGACTAATAGTAATAGTCATAATAATAATAATAGTATCAATAGCAATAATAGTAATAATAACAATAAAAATAAATAATATCAATGTTAATAATAATAACAGTAAGTCTTGTGCATTATTAGTCAAGCAAATTAGTCCCTTGGCTGTAGGTATAACCGAAGTCATTGTTTTCCCCCAAAATGAACTATTTTCTCTTTTCCAAACAGAAAATCTACAGTTATATCATCTAATGGCATCCCTTCCGAAGCTGAAGTTTTGGAAGTAGCGGAATAAGAACAAGGAAAAAAATAAAAGATAGCGACTGCAATGCAGCCTCTCAAACTAAGTACGATTTTAGGAAGGCAATAAAATGCTGTTTTGCTCTTCTATATGCGGTAGGATACCTCGACGTTGATTTCATTATTGGTAAACCATTAGTGTTTCTTAAGTGTCAGAGACTTCAATCTTACATCTACTTTGGTGAAGACACGTTATCGCCTCCCATTCCACCCCCCCTCCCCCGCTATTCCCTAACATTCCTTTCTATCTCAACACCTCTCCGCTTCCGCCCAGTTTTTCCTCATCAACCCCTTTCATCTTCCAAAGTTCCCCAGGGAGCGGTACCGTCGACTTTGGAAAACACTAGTGTAGCTAGAACTGATATGTTGGAATAGCATATCCGACGAAATAACAGGCGATTCCGCGTCAGACATAATAGCAGCGTCGGCTAATCACCGAGTATGATATAATTTCCCTGTTTTGTCTTACTCCGATAAAAGATAGGGACTTTACGATATGCGGCGGGATACTTTGATGTTGATTTCATTATTGGTAAACCATTAGTGTTTCTTAGGTGTCAGTGACTTCAATCTTGTATCTACTTTGGTGAAAATAGGCGTCGCCTCCCATTTTTCCCTGCGATTCCCTACCACCCCCTTCCATCTCAACCCCTCTCCCCTTCCGCCCAGTTTGTCCTTACCGACTCCTTGAATTTTCTAAAGTTTCCTAGGAAGCGGTAACGTCGACTTTGGGAAACACTGTTTTAACGCGAACCGATCTGTTGGAAGAGCATATCCGATGAAATATCAGCCGATTCCGCGTCAGACATATCAGCGTCGGCTAATCACCGAATGTGATGTCATCAAGCGTCCCTCGCATTTGTAGAATTCAAAATTAGTTTTAAAGCCGAGATCACCTCACAGGCGATTTACTACTTTGTTCATCAATTAATTTTTAATGAAAATTATTTAATACCAACAGAGAAACAAATATTAAAATAATAGTAAAAAAGGCCATTATCTTTAATACCGAGATATTTCTTTATGTTTTTTATTTCTTATCGTTATTCCATTGTTCTATTTATCATTCATCCATTCACTCATTTCCTGCCATCAATTAGTTTATATACATATCAATTATATATTCTTTTTATTACGGAAAAATGACTCCGTATTTCTTATGAATCGGATATTCAGAACGGAGAGGTTTAAAGCACCCGGAACGGAATATTCCACAGGCACACATGTTCATCTTATTCATACGTATGCGGAAACATCGGGAAATAGTAAATTTATATTCATGGTGTATATAGTGTATATTAACATCAAACCATGACTTCACAAACACGCACAAATATGACACGCATAAGTATTTTTTTTCTCTCTGCCATACATACTACTTACTTTACTTCCATACTGTTTTTATCAGTCACACACACACATGTTAGTGCACGTCTGCATAAGAACGTGTAAACGTCCCAATGCATTTCCTGACATTCATAATATCTCGTCTTAAAAATGCTAGGATTAAAGAGAGTTGTAGAAACCGCCATTTGAACATAACCTTTTTAGTAATTCATCAATGTAATATCCATTTTCCTTGTCATTACACCGTTGTCATTAACCACCATGTTAGGTAGAGTTAATTTTGCTGAACCTCTTTTTTTTTATTTGACTCTGTCAAAGCGAATAATGATCACGAGAACTGCGTGGGGATAATGATAGCGATGCGAATTATTATGGGGAGGGGAGGTGCCAATAAAAATCTATTTCTTTATAACAAAGAGCTTCAAAATACTTGGAGGTGCCGGGGATTGAACCCGGGTCTTCTCACATGCGAAGCGAGCACTCTACCTCTGAGTTACACCCCCATATTACTCTCCATATGCAGACATTTACAAAAAGTGATGAATAAGTGAATGCTCTCTATAATACACTTCTACACTTTGCAAACCATATACTCAATAAGGTATGAAAGAGTAACAATTGCAGGACTACTGCATGCCCGAGACTAATAGTAATAGTGATAATAATAATATTAATATCAATGATAATAATAATAATAAAAATAAAAAGAATAATGGTAATAAATAATATCAATGATAATAATAATAACAGTAAGTCATGTGCATTATTATTAATCAAGCAAATTAGTCCCTTGGCTGTAGGTATAACCGAAGTAAGAAAATAAAAGTCAGTACTTTAAAGAGCAATTAATCGTCCCTTTGTATTATGTACTTAAATGTTATGTTATGATTAATTCTTCCCCCCCCCCCATAGGTCCAATACATTCATAACCCTGAGAAAGAGTACTGGTAAATATAATGTAATGTGTGGCACAAAAGTGGACTCTCATATAGGTAATAATCACTTAAGGGCTACAGCTGCAGATGTCTGTGAAGGACAGTTAAAGTAAACTCTTTATTTTGTAATGTTGATGCATTTTTTGCTTCATTGTTTTCCTCTAAAATATATTTTCTCTTTTCCAGACAGAAAAGTTACAGTTATATCAGCTGATGGCATCCCTTCCGAAGCTGAATTTCTGGAAGATAGCGACTGTAATGAAGCCTCTCAAACTAAGTACGATGTTAGGAAGGCAATAAAATACTGTTTTGCTTTACTATATGCGGTAGGATACCTTGACGTTGATTTAATTATTGGTAAACCATTAGTGTTTCTTAGTTGTCAGAGACTTCAATCTTGTATTTACTTTGGTGAAGACACGTTATCCTCCCATTCCATCCCCCCCACTCCCCCGCTATTCCCTAACATCCCCTTCCATCTCAACCCCTCTCCCCTTCCGTTCAGTTTGTCCTCATCGACTCCTTGAATCTCCAATGTTCCCAAGGGAGCGATACCGTCGACTTTGGGAAACACTAGTGTAGCGTGAACTGATCTGTTTGAATAACATATCCGATGAAATAGGCGATTCCGCGTCAGACATAATATCAGCGTCGGCTAAACACCGAGCGTGAAGTCATCAAGCGTCCCTCGCATTTGTAGAATTCAAAATTAATTTTATGGCCGAAATCACTTCACAGGCGATTTGCTGCTTAGTTCACCAGTTTATTTTTAATGAAAATGAAATGGAAATACAAATAATCAAGTAATAGTAAAATAAGCCATAATCTTTAACACCAACAGATGGAATAGTAAATCTAAAAATAAGCAGCTTTAGAGACAGGCACTTATTTCATTTTTATATTGTTCATACATATTTCGTATTGTTACCTATTCATATATTTATATTCATCATTCATCCATCCACACAGTTCCTGTCATCAACCCATCTAACTACATATTAATTATATATTCTTTTTATTACGGAAAACAGGAAATAAACGCGAACGTGACCAAGGATTTAGAAGGATTTTTACACTAGCGAACAGGCCTGTTGCAACAAAACGCGTCAATGTGATAAACAATGCGAACCAAGAATTTGAACCTAAACTAAAGAATCCCTTATTGTGTTTGTAAAACGAATGGAGACGCGTTTACTATGGGAAAATTCAATAGAAAAATGACACCGAATTTTTTCTGAATCGGAAATTTAGAACGGGAAGGTTCAAAGTACCCGGAAACGGAATATTCCACAGACACGCATATGTCTATCCTTTTCATATATCTGGGGAAACGTTAAGAAATAGTAGATGTATATTTATATTGTATATAATGTACATGCCTTCATAAACACGTATGAAATGTACATTTACCATGGCTCATACTCACAATCACAAATTCACTTTATTTTTATCTTTCGTCCTTACATACACATACTTCTTACTATACTTATTTACTCCCTGTTTTTATTAGTCACTCGTTCACATAAATGTATGTTTGTGCACTTATGAAAAACGTACTTATGAACTTCCGATCTTCCCATTTTTCGTCTTAGAAATGACGAAAATATATTTCAGTCATGACAGGAGAGTAATTACCATTAATTAGAGCCGTAGAAACTGCAATTAGATTAACCTTGCAGTAATACATAATGTAATGGCTATTTGCTTTGTGATTTGCCGAACAGTCGATATGTGTACAATGT
>NC_051391.1:47588816-47621316 GCF_015228065.2 Penaeus monodon
GACCGAGACCACTTCACAGGCGATTTACTACTTAGCTCATCAGGGTACTTTTCAGTGAAAATTAAATGAAGATACAAATAATCGAGTAATAGTAAAATGGGCCATTATCTTAACACTGAGAAATGGAATAGTAAATCTAAATTAAGCAGCTGTAGAACTAAACATGCTGTTATTTCATCATTATAGTGTTCGCAGATACTTTGACCACGTATTGTAATTCTATATATATATTCATGTTCATTCATCCATCCACCCATTTCCTGTCATCAACCCATCTACATATCAATTATATAATAAATAAATAAATAAATAAATAAATATATATATATATATATATATATATATATATATATATATATACATATACATATATATATATATACATAAACATATATATATATATATATATATATATATATATATTAATTACGGAGAACGGGAGATAACTGCGAACTTGACCTAAGAAAGAGCAAAGATTTAAAGGATTTATTGATTGGCGAACAGGCCTGTTGGAATAAAACGCGTCAAATTTATTAACAAAGCGAACCAAGAATTTGAGTGTCAAGGACGAAATGATAAATAGAAATAAAGGAAGCATATCAATTAGAAGAGGAAGGAGGAACTTCAACATAGAAATTCTATTTTGAATTTACAGAACGAATGGAGGGTTTAGCATGAGTAAATTCGTATGAAAATGACACTGAATTATCCTCTGCATCGGGTATTCAGAGCAGGAAGGTTCGATGTACCTGGAAATCGAATATTCCACAGAGAAGCAAATATTCATCTGGGGATATATAGGGGAATAGTATATGCATACTTATGGTGTATATATTGTATATTATCAACATTAAACCATGCTTTCACAAACACAAACATATACCATGATTCTGACTTAGACTATCACAAGCTTAGGTGTCTTCTCTTTCTGTCACACACACACACACACACTACTTCCTTATTGTTTTTTATTAGTCACTCACAAACGTTTATTCCGAATAAAAACGTACCTGTAAACCCGATGCATTTCCTAACACCCATAGTTTCTCGTCTTAGAAATGAAAGGGAAAGCTGATTCCAGTCCTGCTAGAACGGGAGTCATTAGCATTGATGAGAGCCGTAGAAACCTCAATTAGAATATAACTTTTGTAGTTATTCATCCCCATCAGGACTATTTTCCTTGTCGATTATACCGTTGTCATTAACCACCATGGTAAGTAGAATTCATCTTGCTGATTTTTTTTTTCCAATTTTGCATTTTGAATTTGCCAAAGCGAATAATGATCATGAGAACTGTGTAGGTAAAATGATGTCAGTGCTTATTGTTACAAGGGAAAGAATTATTGAGATGACAATGATAGTTTATTTACTACAAAGGTAACTGAAAAGAGCATCAAAGTACTTGGAGGTGCCGGGGATTGAACCCGGGTCTTCTCACATGCGAAGCGAGCACTCTACCTCTGAGTTACACCCCCATATAACTCTGTATGCAAACACAAGAATCGATGAAAAATTGAAAACTAGCTTTATGAATTGGCTAGGAATGAAATATAGCAATGACACTACTACTGCATGATTAAGTCTAATAATAATAAGTGATAATAGTAATAATTATAAAAAAATGATGATAGTAATAATGCTGATTTATAATAAAGATGATAGTAACCTACCATATCATATTAATCAAGGAAATTAGTTCCTTGGCTGTAGTTGTAGCCGAAGTAAGAAAATAAAATTTACGCATTTAAATACGTGTATGTTATGGTTAAAACTGCCCCTATAACTCCCCCCCCCCTCCTCCTAAATTCAATGCAATTCAAAACATTTACAAATCATAGACAGGCATTTGTTTATCACATAAGGCCTTGTCAGTGAGTTTATATATTGATATGGAAATGTATGCATAAAGTGCAATACGTACATGACTCTGAGAAAGAGTACTGGTAAATATAATGTGGTAATATTGGGCATAAAGTTATACTCTGATATAGGTACTAATCATTTAAGGGCTGCAGATGTAGAACTCTGTGACAGGCAGCACTACTAAACTCCTGTTTGGTAATTTTACTTCAGCATTCTTTTTATGAGCTGGCTACGAGATGTCTGTCGGCCCCCATGGCTCGGGAGCTGATCCCAGCAGCGAGAATAGCCTCCTTCTCCAGGACTTTGCTAGGTCCCAGAAAATGAGGATCTCTGGCTCCTGGTACCAGCGCTCCAACTCGCATCGCTGGACTTGGTACAGCGATACGGGTACAGTGGCCAAGGAGATCGACCACATCCTTGTGAGCACGCGATGGAGGATCCTCCAGAACTGCAGGGTTTACCGGAGTGCTGAGTTCTGTGGCACCGACCATAGGCTGCTTGTGGCTACCCTGCGGGTCCACTTCAAAACTCCCCGTCCTTCCAGTGGCCACCCTAAGGTGTTTCACTTGGACAGACTAAGGGAGGAGGAGTGTGCCCGTGGGTTCGCCACGGCAGTCTCTGACCGATTCTCAGAAACCAGCAACCTGACGGATCCAGTTGCTCTGTGGGAGTCCTTCAAGCGCGTAACACTCGAAGCAGCTCAGGAGTCCATTGGCGTACGCTCAAGGACAAGGCAGAATACCATCTCCCTGGAGACATTAGAGGCCACTGAAGCGTGTCGCAAGGCTCGGCTAAATGGGAATCAAGTCTTGCGTCGTTCCATGGTGCGTAGGGCTCGGACACTGCTGAGAAGGGACAAGGAACAGTTCATCAGGAATCTTGCTGAGGAGGTCGAAGGCCATTTCTTGGTAAATGACCTTCGCCCTGCCTACCAAGCCCTGAGAAAACTGAACCCTAAGCCCTCCTCACAGATGACTGCAGTCAGATCAGCGGATGGACGGATCATCTCAGATCATGTTGGGGTTCGTGAACGTTGGGCTGAGTATTTTGAACAGTTGTACCAGGTGGATCCTCCAACAGTTAGCTTGGATGCAAGCGATGTCTCAGTGCCTGTGCCGGACCCACCCATCAGCGAGGAACCTCCTACCCTAACAGAGGTTAGGCTGGCGATTTCCAAGTTGAAGAGTGGGAAAGCTGCAGGCATATGTGATATCCCTGCTGAACTGCTAAAGGCTGGGGGTGAACCTATGGCTCGGGGCCTGCATACAGTCCTGACTGCCATTTGGCAGTCTGGTACCATTCCCCCTGACCTGCTGAGGGGCGTGGTCATCCCTCTCTGGAAGGGGAAAGGGGATCGATGGGACTGTAGCAACTACCGTGGCATTACACTGCTCAGCATACCAGGCAAGGTTCTCGCTCACATTCTTCTGAAACGGATCCGCAACCACCTACTGAGGCACCAGAGACCGGAGCAGTCTGGATTTACTCCTGGCAAGTCCACAATAGACCGTATCCTAGCGCTTCGAGTAATTGTGGAACGCCGTCGTGAGTTTGGTCGTGGGTTGCTTGCAGCCTACATCGACCTCAAGAAGGCGTTTGACTCGGTGCATCGGGAATCGCTATGGGAGATCCTGAGGCTCAGGGGAATTCCGACACAGATTATTGGCCTGATAGCAAGCCTCTATACTGGTACTGAAAGTGCTGTAAAGTGTGGTGGGGGTATGTCGAACTTCTTCCCTGTTAATTCAGGGGTGAGGCAAGGCTGTGTCCTTGCACCCACACTTTTCAACACTTGTATGGACTGGATAATGGGCAGAGCTACTAGCCAAAGTCAGTGCGGAGCAACACTAGGCAATATTAAGGTCTCGGACCTTGACTTTGCCGACGATGTTGCCATCCTATCTGAGTCCTTGGAGTCACTTGTGGCGGCTCTTGATGCATTTAGCAATGAGGCGAAGCCCCTAGGCTTAGAGGTCTCCTGGACCAAGACCAAGATTCAGGACTTTGGGGGCCTGTTAGGGGAACCCGTTCAGTCGATCCATGCTTGCGGCGAGGACGTTGAAGTCACAGAAAGTTTTACATACCTTGGTAGCGTAGTCCATATCTCTGGGTTGTCAGACCAGGAAGTCAGTAGACGGATTGGTCTGGCAACAGGAGCCATGAACTCGATCAACAAGAGCGTTTGGAGATGTCGGTACCTATGCAGAAGGACCAAGCTGCGTGTCTTCAAGGCCTTGATACTTCCAGTTTTGCTCTATGGAAGCGAAACCTGGACGCTATCCAGTGCCTTGGAGTCTCGCCTTGATGCCTTTTGTAACAAGTCCCTTCGCCGGATCATGGGGTACAGTTGGCAGGACCACGTGTCCAACCGGCGGTTACACCGTGAGACTGGCATGGGACCTGTTACTTGCATAATCCGGGATCGCCAACTCAGGCTATATGGCCACCTAGCTCGCCTCCCTATGGACGACCCTGCCCACCAGGTTGTCTCTCTGCGAGACAACCCTGGGTGGAGGAGACCTGTGGGACGTCCTAGGAGATCATGGCTTGGGCAGCTCGACGAGACCTGTCGTGAGGAACTAGAGATGGGCCGTGTGCCTGCCTGGAGACTCGCCTCGAGGGATCCTCGTGGCTGGAAGCGAAGGGTGGATGCGGCCATGCGCCCCCGTCGGCGTTAGCCCCTTGATGATGATGATGATTCTTTTTATACCTCTCCCCCCCAAAAAAAAAATCGTTTACAAACAGGAAAGGCTGCATTCCTATCAGGTAATAGCATCCCTTACGAAGACGAAAGTAGCGAAATAACGTAACAAGGAAAAGTACTTGTAATTGCAATCATATGTCAATGAGATGGATGTAGTCGGTGCAAGATCAAACACTCAGCATCAGTGTGGAAGGGAGCCAGTGAGCTTCCGTTTGTTCCCTTTGGTAGAAGATAGGGACTACGAGATGCGTCAGGATACCTTGATGTTGATTTCATTACTGGTAAACCATTAGTGTTTCTTAGATGTCAGAGACTTTGGTGATGATACGTTATCGCCTCCCATTTCCCTTTACTATTGCCTACCATCCCTTGCCATCTCAACCCCTCTCCCCTTCCGCCCAGTTTTTCCTCATTGACCCCCTTGAGTCTTCTAGAGTTCCCGAGGGAGCGATACTGTCGACTTTGGGAAACCCTAGTCTAGCGCGAACCAATCCGTTGGAGTAGCATATCCGATGAAATATCAGTCGATTCCACGTCAGACATAACAGCAGCGTCGTGTGTCATGAACCGCCCCTTGCATTTGTAGAATTTAGCTTTATGGCCGAGATCATTTCATCTTTTTAATGAAAATTATTCATTACCAATGGAGATAGAAATAAAAAAAATTATAGTTTTTTTTTTTTTTTACCTTTATATATATTTTGATTTCGTATCGTTATTCCATTTATGTAATATAAATCTATCGACATATGTTATTATTTTTATTTCGGAAATCAGAAAATAAGCGACCTGGCGAGAGAAGGATTTAAAAGGATTTTTCCTCTGGCGAAAAGGCCTATTGCAGTAAAACGTGTCAATATGATCAACAAAGCGATCCAAGACTTTGAATGTCAAGGACGAAAGAACTAATAGAAATAGAAAAGGCATATCAATCAAGCGAATTAAAAATTAGAATAGAAATAGGACCTTGAACTTAGAAATTCCATATTGAATTTACGAAACGAATGGAGACGGATTTAGCATGGGAAAATTCATAGAAAAATGACTCCGTATTTCTTCGGAATTGGAAATTCGGAACGGGAAGGTTTAAAGCAACCGGAACGGAATATTCTACAAGCACAGACACACACAAGTTCTTGTTCACGCGTATGGAGAAACATCAGGAAAAAAATATATTTATACTTTTGGTGTATACAATATATATTATCTAACATTAAACCATGACTTCACAAACACACACAAACATATAACATGACTCGTACACAATCACAAACCCAACTATATTCTCTTTCTGTCACACAAATGAAAATTACTTTACATCCATACTGTTTTTATTAGTCAGACACAAACGTCTGTTCGTGCACTTCTCCATAAGAACGTGTAAACTCCCAGTGCATTTCCTAACATTAATAATATCTCGTCTTAGAAATTAATGAGAGTTGTAGAAACCGCAATTAGATAACCTTTTTAGTAACTCCCTGTAAGGTTGATTTTCCTTGTCGCTTACACCATTGGCATTAACCGCCATGTTAAGTAGAGTTAATGTTGCTGATTTTTTTTTTTTTACTTTGTCAAAGCGAATAGGAATGAAAGAGTGACAATGGCAACACTATTGCATGGCAAAACTTTACAGTAATAGTAGTAATAATGATGATACTACTACTACTACTACTACTACTAAAAATAATAAATAACAATATTACTATGAATAACAGTAAGTTATTTAATTATTAATCATGCAAATTAGTCCCTTGGCTGTAGATATAGCCGTAGAAAGAAAATCAAAGTTAAAATCTTAAACAGCAATGAATCCTTACTTTTCAAGTTTATGTTAACATTAAAACTGCACCTATATCTCTTAGGCCACATCCCCTCCCCCTCCCCCCCCCTCCCCCCAAATGAAACATTTTCTCTTTTAAAAACAGGAAAACTATAGTTATAGGAGCTAATGTGTTCCCTTACGAAGCTGAAGTTCTGGAAGTAGCAAAATAGTAGAACAAGAAAAAAGTACACTCGCTGAAAATAGTATCTTTTCTCTGGGAGCAGATGAAACCGAAACGATCACTAGGAGTTGATGTTGATACTTATTTTCAAAGCTCGGAACAGATGAACCTTCATAATGTGTTCGAATAGTGTTTCGGAGTTGATAAACCTAGGGTCACATATCATGCCAGGTATTAGCATAGACCATTTATAGCGTCATAATTACGCTTTACTCTGAGGGACTATCAAGATCTAAAATATCAAAGATTAGGTATTGCGAAGCCAACTACTTCTCTCAGGATCCAGCAACACTAAGCAACTGGATCCACAAGGCCAAAAATGGACGCCCTACATGCATGGCAGAGGAGAATGATCAAGTGAATGTCATTCAAAACTATAAATCAGTGAGTTGTATGAGAAACAAATAAGAACCTTTCTTTGGAGTGCATGAATTTCATGAGCTAATGTGTTTGAGAAGGGTGCGTGACCGGTAGTTGCTCCATCCCCTTACCGTGAGTCATTTTCTTCTTATTTATTTTTATTACTATTATTTTTTAACAATGCATCGCTACTACCAGAGGCACGAACCTCTTTTGTTCAGCACGCAGACTGTCAGAAATTGCTGGGTAGTCTGTATGGGAGTTGACGGATGTAGAACCCCGAGCTGAGGCCATTTTACCTCATTCAGCATAATATCCCTATACACACGAGCAATATCGTGAAGGTGTGATATTGGAAACACCCCAAGATTACGCCGTGGCAGATTCACCTACATCGCCAGATCTCATGTGGCAGATTCAACTACATCGCCGTATCTCAGTCTCATTGAGAATGTTTGGGCAGCCATGGCCAGAGACTTCCCCAAGGATCATACCCGTAATCGTCACATCATCGTTTTCTCAGTAATTACGACATAGGGATGATTACGCCCTGCTGACGGACGCCAGTTAACGGAGGCCAGTTAACGGAGGCGTTAGTGGCATCCATTCCATACTGACTTGCCAGCGTTCGCCAAGCTGGTGGCGGTAACACGAAGCATTAATAGTATTATACATTTCAAAACCCTAAATTTTAAAATGTAGCCGAGCGAAGTAAAGAAAAGTTGTTTTTTTTATTATTATTAGGTATTCTAGAGGTGTTTTCAGCTAAAACCGGATCTATATAGGTATAAGAAAAAAAAAAAAAAAAAAAAAAAAAAATTGTGGACATGCTGTCGCCTTCCACTTACCCCCGCTATTCCCTACCATCCTCTTCCAACCCCTCTCCCCTTCTGCTCAATTTGTCCTCACCGATCCCTTGAATTATCCAAAGTTCCCCAGGGAGCCGCACCGTTGACCTTAGGGAAACACTGGTCTAGCGTGAACCGATCTGTTGGAATAGCATATCCGATGAAATATCAGCTGATTCCGCGTCAGATGTAATAGCAGCGTCGGCTTAACACAGAGTGTGTCATGAAGCGTCCCTCGCATTTGCAGAATTCAAAATTAGTTTTATGGCCGAGATCACTTCTCAGCTTCTCAGATTTGCTACTTAATTTATTAATTAATTTTTAATGAAAAATATTTAATACCAATGGAGATGAAAAAAAAAAAAAAATGAATAATAGTAAAATAGGCCATTATCTGCAACACCGTAGTCAATCTAAAAAAACATCATTTTCATCTTTATATTGTTCGTACACATTTTGATCTCGTATCGTTTTTCCATTTACATTCATCATTCACCCGTATCCTGTCATCAGCCGCGAACACGACCTAACAAGAAGATTTAAAAGGATTTTTACATTGCAAACAGGCCTATTGCAATAAATCGCGCAATATGATTATCAAAGCGAACCAAGAATTTGAATGCCAAGGGCGAAAAAAACTAATATTAAGACATTCAAAATTAGAAAAGGAAATAGTAACTTCAATCTAGAAATTCCATATTGGATTTTAGCATGTGAAAATTCATAGAAAAAACGACACCGCGTTTCTTGTGAATCAGAAATTCAAAATGGGAAGATTTAAAGGATCCGGAACGAAATATTCCACAGGCACACACAAACATGTTCATCTTATTCATTCATATGGGGAAACATCGGGAAATAGTATTTTCATATTTATGGTGTATATAGTTTTTATTACTTAAAGTTAAGCAATGACTGCTAACACGCACAGACATATAACATGACTCACGTGTACACAATCACAAACTCAAGTATTTTCTCTTACTCGCTGTTACACACATACTACTTACTTTACATCCATACTGTTTTTGTTAGTCACACATAAACGTATGTTCGTGCACTTCTGCATAATAACGTTTAGACGACCCAATGCATTTCTTGAATTCATAGCTTCTCCTCTTAAAAATGCTAGCATTAAAGCAGGCTGTATAAACCGCAATTAGAATATTACCTTTCTAGTAAGTCATCCCTATAAAGCCCATTTAATTTGTCGGGTACACCGTTGTCATTAACCGTCATGTTAAGTAGAGTTCATCTTGCTGAATATTTTTTCTTTATTTTGCATTTTGACTTTGCAAAAGCGAAGAATGATCATGAGAACTGCGTGAGGATAATGATGGCGATGCGAATTATTAAGAGGGTAATTGAAAAGAGCATCAAAGTACTTGGAGGTGCCGGGGATTGAACCCGGGTCTTCTCACATGCGAAGCGAGCACTCTACCTCTGAGTTACACCCCCATATAACTCTTCGTATGCAAACTTACGAAAAGTGATGAATAAATTAAAAGCATCAATACGAATTGAATAGCTCTTCTACACTTTGCAAATCAGACACTCAATAAGGAAATGAGAGAGTAACAAGGAAAGCACTACTGCATGACAAATACTCTAATTATAATAAATAACGGTGATAATAAATATTAGTAATATTAATAATACTTATAATAATAATAACAGTAATAATAGCAATAGTAATATTTAATAGTAATAATTTCAATATAAAATAAGAATAACAATTGATAAGTAATAATAGTAATAAAATTATTAATTAAATAAATTAGTCCCTTGGCTGTAGGTATAGCTGATGAAAGAAAATAAGAGTTAATATGTTAAACAGGAATTCACCCTTACTGTGCATTATATACTTAAATGAGTTTTGGGTTAACGTTAAAACTGCCCCATACCTTATAGGCCACCCCTAAAAAAAGTAAAAAATAAATAAATATATAAATAATAATGCATTTCAAACTCAAAACATATTTACAAATCATAGACAAGCATATATTTATCTCATAAAATACGAACTAGAAGTAGCGAAATAACAGAACAAGGAAAAAGTACTGGTAACTGCAATTAAATGTAAATGAGATGGATGTGGTCTGTGCAAGATCAAGCGCTCAGCATCAGTATGGAAGGGAGCGAGTGAGTTTGTTTGTCCCATTAATTTGATAGAAGACAGCGATTGTACTGAAGCCTCTCAAACTAATTACGATGTTAGGAAGGCAATAATATACTCTTTTACTTTTACTCTATGTGGCAGGATAACACGACGATTTCAGTATTCGTAAACCATTAGTGTTTCTTAGGTGTCAAAAGACTTCATTGTCCCTACTTTAGTAATGACACGCTATCGCCTCCCACCCCCTCCCCCGCTATTCTCTACCTTCCCCTTCCATCTCAACCCCTCTCCCCTTTGTAGTGACTCCCAGTACTTTTTGAATATCTCTAATTCCCGCTGCCACGACGAGACTTTCAGTGTCTCGACGATCAGTCTGGTGTTGTGCTCTGTGGAGGCTTTATCAGTACTTATGAGGGATTATACAAACCCACCGTCGAATTATTAGGTTTATTTAGACAAGTCGTTCGAACAATACTACTAAAAAAGGACAAACACGGGGCACGTAGCGAGTAACAGTTAAAGCACGTGGCACGTAACAAGTAACAGTGAAACACAAACGGTAAAACACATTAAATGGTAATACAACATCAAAAGGTAAAACACATTAAATGGTAATACAACATTAAACGGTAAAACAAACACATTAAAAGGTAAAACACATTAAACGGTAAAACACATTAAACGGTAAAACACATAACATTACACAAGAGTGTACGGGATGCGCGACATTAAACTCGGCACAACGTGTAACACAAACACTCACGCTAAGCTAACTAACCTACGCAAAGGGAAAATTTACCTATACTACATTTGGTTGCGATGGAGTACCGGAATGCGGAGGTCGGACTTGCGAGCACATACGGGTCAATGGTACATGACCTGCGTGCGGAGGTATAGCGGCCGGCGGGTGAGGGAGCCAAGGTGCTGTCAACCGCCTCCTCCAGAAGCCTGCCTCTCTCTCCCCCTGCCTGACCAAAGGTACCGTGAAGGTAGACGGAAGGTTACCCGAACATCTTGAAGATGGCCCAAGACGATCGTTTGGTTGTTCACTCGTTCGAAAGAAAAACCCTGCGGGCACGGGGGTGCCGAAGGCATAGCGTGGCACAGTGGTGGGGCGTCGTACCACTACCCCTTCCGCCCAGTTTGTCCTCACCGACCCCCTGAATCTTCCAAAGTTCCTTAGGGAGTGGTACTGTCGTCTTTGGGAAACCCTGCTCTAGCGTGAATCAATCTGCTGGAAGAGCATATCTGATGAAATATCAGTCGATTTCGCGTCGGACATAATAGCGTCGGCTAATCACCGAGAGCGACGTCACCAACCGGCCCTCTTTTTTTGCAAATTCAGAATGTTTTATGTTCAAAATACCTTCGCGGGCGAGTTACGGTGGAACTATTTAGAGCATCAGATTCATTTGTTAATGAAAATTATTACATTATAGGAATAAAAATACAATATAAAATAAAGGCAAACAAGACAATATATTCAACACCGACAAATGGAATACTAAATCTAAATTAACAGCTTTAGAAACCTGTATCTGTATATTTCCAACACAGATTTTAATCTTGTATCATTATGCATTCATATACTTCTAATAATGATTTACCCATCCTGTCATCAACCCATGTATCTACATATCAATTATATATATCCTTTTTATTACGGGAAACGGGAAATAACGACCTAACGAGAGAGAAGGAATTTAGAAGGATTTATAGATTGGCGAACAGGCTTGCTGGAATAAAACGCGTCTGAGTGATTATTAACAAAGCGAACCACAGAATTTGAATGTCAGTGGTGAATGAACTAATAGTAATAGAAGAGGCATAACAATCAAGGAAACCAGAAATTAGAAAAAAGGAACTTTAATTTCGAAATCCCACATTGGATTTACGAAACAAATGAACACAAGGTTTAGCATGGGAAAATTCATAGAAAATTACACCGAATTTCTTCTGAATCAGAAATTCAGAACGGGAAGGTTTAAAGCACCCGGAACGGAATATTCCACAGGCACACACAAGTTCTTTTTCATAGGTATGGAGAAACATCAGAAAATAGTAGATGTATACTTATGGTGTGTATAGTGTATTTTACTTAACATCAAAGAATGACTTCATAAACACACACAAACATACACCATGATCCACACCACATAGTCACAAACCCAAGTATTTTCTCTTTGTCACACACGTTTTACTCACTTTATTTCCATACTGTTTTATCAGTCACATACAAACGTATGTTGGTGCACTTCTGCATAAGAACGTGTAAACGCCCCAATGCATTTCGTAAATTCATAGCTTTTCCTCTTAAAAATGCTAACATTAATGCGAGCAGCAGAAACCGAATTAGAATATTACCTTTCTAGTAAGTCATTCCTATGAGGCCCATTTTCCTTGTCGCTTACACCATTATCATTATCCGCCATGTTAAGTAGAGTTCATCTTGCTGAATATTTTTTCCTTATTTTGCATTTTGACTTTGCCAAAGCGAAGAATGATCATGAGATGCGAATTATTAAGAGGGTAATTGAAAAGAGCTTCAAAGTACTTGGAGGTGCCGGGGATTGAACCCGGGTCTTCTCACATGCGAAGCGAGCACTCTACCTCTGAGTTACACCCCCATATAACTCTTCGTATGCAAACTTACGAAAAGTGATGAATAAATGAAAAGCATCAATGCAAATTGCCTAGCTCTTCTACCCTATGCAAATCATGCACTCAATAAGGAATGAGAGTGTAACAATGGAAGCACTACTGCATGACAAAGACTCTAATAATAATAATATCAGTGATAATAAATATTTGTAATATTAATAATACTTATAATGATAATAATAACAGTAATAATAGCAATAATAATAATTAAAAGTAATAATAATTTTGATATAAAATAAGAATAACAATTAATAAGTAATAACAATAGTAATAATAATACTAACTCATTATATTATTGATTAAGCAAATTAGTCACTTGGCTGTAGGTATAACCGATGAAAGAAAATAAGAGTTAATATCTTAAACAGGAATTCATCCTTACTGTGCATTATATACTTAAATGAGTTTTGGATTAACGTTAATACTGCCCCATACCTTATAGGCCACCCCCTTAAAAAAAGTAAAAAAAAAAAAAAATAATAATGCAATGCAAACTCAAAACATATTAACAAATCATAGACAAGCATATATTTATCTCATAAAATACGAACTAGAAGTAGCGAAATAACAGAACAAGGAAAAAGTACTGGTAACTGCAATTAAATGTAAATGAGATGGATGTGGTCTGTGCAAGATCAAGCGCTCAGCATCAGTATGGAAGGGAGCGAGTGAGTTTGTTTGTCCCATTAATTTGATAGAAGACAGCGATTGTACTGAAGCCTCTCAAACTAATTACGATGTTAGAAAGGCAATAATATACTCTTTTACTTTTACTCTATGTGGCAGGATAACACGACGATTTCAGTATTCGTAAACCATTAGTGTTTCTTAGGTGTCAAAAGACTTCATTGTCCCATCTACTTTAGTAATGACACGCTATCGCCTCCCACCCCCCTCCCCCGCTATTCTCTACCTTCCCCTTCCATCTCAACCCCTCTCCCCTTTGTAGTGACTCCCAGTACTAAGAAGCAAACATTTGGACTGTAATACGGTTTTTGAATATCTCTAATTTCCGCTGCCACCACGAGACTTTCAGTGTCTCGACGATCAGTCTGGTGTTGTGCTCTGTGGAGGCTTTATCAGTACTTATGAGGGATTATACAAACCCACCGTCGAATTATTAGGTTTATTTAGACAAGTCGTTCGAACAATACTACTAAAAAAGGACACACACGGGGCACGTAGCGAGTAACAGTTAAAGCACATGGCACGTAACAAGTAACAGTGAAACACAAACGGTAAAACACATTAATGGTAATACAATATTAAAAGGTAAAACACATTAAATGGTAATACAACATTAAACGGTAAAACAAACACATTAAACGGTAAAACACATAAGGTAAAACACATAACGGTAAAACATAAACATTACACACAAGAGTACGGGATGCGCGACATTAAACTCGGCACAACGTGTAACACAAACACTCACGCTAAGCTAACTAACCTACGCAAAGGGAAAACTGACCTATACTACATTTGGTTGCGACGGAGTACCGGAATACGGAGGTCGGACTTGCGAGCACATACGGGTCAATGGTACATGACCTGCGTGCGGAGGTATAGCGGCCGGCGGGTGAGGGAGCCAAGGTGCTGTCAACCGTCTCCTCCAGAAGCCTGCCTCTCTCTCCCCCTGCCTGACCAAAGGTACCGTGAAGGTAGACGGAAGGTTACCCGAACGTTTTGAAGATGGCCCAAGACGATCGTTTGGTTGTTCACTCGTTCGAAAGAAAAACCCTGCGGGCACGGGGGTGCCGAAGGCATAGCGTGGCACAGTGGTGGGGCGTCGTACCACTACCCCTTCCGCCCAGTTTGTCCTCACCGACCCCCTGAATCTTCCAAAGTTCCTTAGGGAGTGGTACTGTCGACTTTGGGAAACCCTGCTCTAGCGTGAATCAATCTGCTGGAGGAGCATATCTGATGAAATATCAGTTGATTTCGCGTCGGACATAATAGCGTCGGCTAATCACCGAGAGCGACGTCACCAACCGGCCCTCTATTTTGCAAATTCATAATGTTTTATGTTCAAAATACCTTCGCGGGCGAGTTAAGGTGGAACTATTTAGAGCATCAGATTCATTTGTTAATGAAAATTATTACATTATATTAATAAAAATACAATATAAAATAAAGGCAAACAGGACAATATTTTCAACACCGACAAATGGAATATTAAATCTAAATTAACAGCTTTAGAAACCTGTATCTGTATATTTCCAACACAGATTTTAATCTTGTATCATTATGCATTCATATACTTCTAATAATGATTTACCCATCCTGTCATCAACCCAGTATCTACATATCAATTATATATATCCTTTTTATTACGGGAAACGGGAAATAACGACCTAACGAGAGAGAAGGAATTTAGAAGGATTTGTAGACTGGCGAACAGGCTTGCTGGAATAAAACGCGTCTGAGTGATTATTAACAAAGCGAACCAAGAATTTGAATGTCAGTAGTGAATGAGCTAATAGTAATAGAAGAGGCATAACAATCAAGGAAACCAGAAATTAGAAAAAAGGAACTTTAATTTCGAAATTCCACATTGGATTTACGAAACAAATGAACACAAGGTTTAGCATGGGAAAATTCATAGAAAATTACACCGAATTTCTTCTGAATCGGATATTGAGAACGGGAAGGTTTAAAGCACCCGGAACGGAATATTCCACAGGCACACACAAGTTCTTTTTCATAGGTATGGAGAAACATCAGAAAATAGTAGATGTATACTTATGGTGTGTATAGTGTATTTTACTTAACATTAAAGAATGACTTCATAAACACACACAAACATACACCATGATCCACACCACACAATCACTCAAGTATTTTCTCTTTGTCACACACGTTTTACTCACTTTATTTCCATACTGTTTTATCAGTCACATACAAACGTATGTTGGTGCACTTCTGCATAAGAACGTGTAAACGCCCCAATGCATTTCCTAAATTCATAGCTTCTCCTCTTAAAAATGCCACTCAAGTATTAACGCGAGTAGTAGAAACCGAATTAGAATATTACATTTCTAGTAAGTCATCCCTATAAGGCCCATTTTCCTTGTCGCTTACACCATTATCATTATCCGCCATATTAAGTAGAGTTCATCTTGCTGAACATTTTTTCCTTATTTTGCATTTTGACTTTGCCAAAGCGAAGAATGATCATGAGAACTGCGTGAGGATATTGATGGCGATGCGAATTATTAAGAGGGTAATTGAAAAGAGCTTCAAAGTATTTGGAGGTGCCGGGGATTGAACCCGGGTCTTCTCACATGCGAAGCGAGCACTCTACCTCCGAGTTACACCCCCATATAACTCTTCGTATGCAAACTTACGAAAAGTGATGAATAAATGAAAAGCATCAATACGAATTGAATAACTCTTCTACACTTTGCAAATCAGACACTCAATAAGGAATGAGAGAGTAACAAGGAATGCACTACTGCATGACAAAGACTCTAATTATAATAATAACGGTGATAATAAATATTAGTAATATTAATAATACTTATAATAATAATAATAACAACAATAACAGTAATAATAGCAATAGTAATATTTAATAGTAATAATTTCAATATAAAATAAGAATAACAATTGATAAGTAATAATAGTAATAAAATTATTAATTAAATAAATTAGTCCCTTGGCTGTAGGTATAGCTGATGAAAGAAAATAAGAGTTAATATGTTAAACAGGAATTCACCCTTACTGTGCATTATATACTTAAATGAGTTTTGGGTTAACGTTAAAACTGCCCCATACCTTATAGGCCACCCCTAAAAAAAGTAAAAAATAAATAAATATATAAATAATAATGCAATGCAAACTCAAAACATATTTACAAATCATAGACAAGCATATATTTATCTCATAAAATACGAACTAGAAGTAGCGAAATAACAGAACAAGGAAAAAGTACTGGTAACTGCAATTAAATGTAAATGAGATGGGTGTGGTCTGTGCAAGATCAAGTGCTCAGCATCAGTATGGAAGGGAGCGAATGAGTTTCAGTTTGTCCCATTAATTTGATAGAAGACCGCGATTGTACTGAAGCCTCTCAAACTAATTACGATGTTAAAAAGGCAATAATATACTCTTTTACTTTTACTCTATGTGGCAGGATAACACGACGATTTCAGTATTCGTAAACCATTAGTGTTTCTTAGGTGTCAAAAGACTTCATTGTCCCATCTACTTTAGTAATGACCACGCTATCGCCTCCACCCCCCTCCCCCGCTATTCTCTACCTTTCCCCTTCCATCTCAACCCCTCTCCCCTTTGTAGTGACTCCCAGGACTAAGAAGCAAACATTGGACTGTAATACGGTTTTTGAATATTCTCTAATTTCCGCTGCCACACGAGACTTCAGTGCTCGACGATCAGTTTGGGTGTTGCTCTGTGGAGGCTTATCAGTACTTATGAGGATTATACAAACCACCGTCGAATTATTAGGTTTATATTAGACAAGTCGTTCGAACATTACTACTAAAAAAAGGACACACACGGGGCACGTAGCGAGTAACAGTTAAAGCACGTGGCACGTAACAAGTAACAGTGAAACACAAACGGTAAAACACATTAAATGGTAATACAATATTAAAAGGTAAAACACATTAAATGGTAATACAACATTAAAAGGTAAAACACATTAAATGGTAATACAACATTAAACGGTAAAACAAACACATTAAACGGTAAAACACATTAAACGGTAAAACACGGCACGTAACATACATAGCATTACACACAAGACAGTACGGGATGCGCGACATTAAACTCGGCACAACGTGTAACACAAAACACTCACGCTAAGCTAACTAACCTACGCAAAGGGAAAACTAACCTATACTACATTTGGTTGCGACGGAGTACCGGAATACGGAGGTCGGACTTGCGAGCACATACGGGTCAATGGTACATAACCTGCGTGCGGAGGTATAGCGGCCGGCGGGTGAGGGAGCCAAGGTGCTGTCAACCGCCTCCTCCAGAAGCCTGCCTCTCTCTCCCCCTGCCTGACCAAAGGTACCGTGAAGGTAGACGGAAGGTTACCCGAACGTCTTGAAGATGGCCCAAGACGATTGTTTGGTCGTTCACTCGTTCACTCGTTCGAAAGAAAAACCCTGCGGGCACGGGGGTGCCGAAGGCATAGCGTGGCACAGTGGTGGGGCGTCGTACCACTACCCCTTCCGCCCAGTTTGTCCTCACCGACCCCCTGAATCTTCCAAAGTTCCTTAGGGAGTGGTACTGTCGACTTTGGGAAACCCTGCTCTAGCGTGAATCAATCTGCTAGAGGAGCATATCTGATGAAATATCAGTCGATTTCGCGTCGGACATAATAGCGTCGGCTAATCACCGAGAGCGACGTCACCAACCGGCCCTCTTTTTTGCAAATTCAGAATGTTTTATGTTCAAAATACCTTCGCGGGCGAGTTAAGGTGGAACTATTTAGAGCATCAGATTCATTTGTTAATGAAAATTATTACATTATAGGAATACAAATACAATATAAAATAAAAGTAAAACAGGCCAATATATTCAACACAGACAAATGGAATATTAAATCTAAATTAACAGCTTTAGAAACCTGTATCTGTATATTTCCAATACAGATTTTAATCTTGTATCATTATGCATTCATATACTTCTAATAATGATTTACCCATCCTGTCATCAACCCATATATCTACATATCAATTATATATTCTTTTTATTACGGGAAACGGGAAATAACCGCGAACACGACCTATCGAGAGAGAAGGAATTTAGAAGGATTTAAAGATTGGCGAACAGGCTTGCTGGAATAAAACGCGTCAGAGTGATTATTAACAAAGCGAACCAAGAATTTGAATGTCAGTGGCGAATGAACTAATAGTAATAAAAGAGGCATAACAATCAAGGAAACCAGAAATTAGAAAAAAAAGAACTTTAATTTCGAAATTCCACATTGGATTTACGAAACAAATGAACACAAGGTTTAGCATGGGAAAATTCATAGAAAATTACACCGAATTTCTTCTGAATCGGAAATTGAGAACGGGAAGGTTTAAAGCACCCGGAACGGAATATTCCACAGGCACAGGCACACACAAGTTCTTGTTCATAGGTATGGAGAAACATCAGAAAATAGTAAATGTATACTTATGGTGTTTATATTGTATTTTACTTAACATCAAAGAATGACTTCATAAACACACAAACATACACCATGATCCACACCACACAGTCACTCAAGTATTTTCTCTTTGTCACACACGTTTTACTCACTTTATTTCCATACTGTTTTATCAGTCACATACAAACGTATGTTCGTGCACTTCTGCATAAGAACGTGTAAACGCCCCAATGCATTTCCTAAATTCATAGCTTCTCCTCTTAAAAATGCTAACATTAACGCGAATAGTAGAAACCGAATTAGAATATTACATTTCTAGTAAGTCATCCCTATAAGGCCCATTTTCCTTGTCGCTTACACCATTATCATTATCCGCCACATTAAGTAGAGTTCATCTTGCTGAACATTTTTTCCTTATTTTGCATTTTGACTTTGCCAAAGCGAAGAATGATCATGAGAACTGCGTGAGGATAATGATGGCGATGCGAATTATTAAAAGGGTAACTGAAAAGAGCCTCAAAATACTTGGAGGTGCCGGGGATTGAACCCGGGTCTTCTCACATGCAAAGCGAGCACTCTACCTCTGAGTTACACACCCATATTACTCTTCGTATGCAAACTTAAGAAAAATGACAAGTGAAAGCCATCAATACAAATTGACTAGCTCTTCTACGCTCTGCAAATCATGGCGGCACAACTGCATGACAAAGACTTTGATGATGATGATGATGATGATGATAATAATAATAATTATTATTATTATAATTATAATAATAATTATAGTATTATTGATCACAACAACAATAATAATAGTAATAATAGCAATAATAATTGATAATAGTAATAGTAATCAATAAAAAAAAATAATAATTAAACAATAATAATAATACTTAATAAATAACAATAGTAGTAGTAATAATAATATTAATTCATTACATTCTTAATTAGTCCCTTGGCTGTAAGTATAGTCGCAGAAAGAAAAAAAAGAGTTATCTTTAACGGGAATTCATCCTTACTTTGCATTATGTACTTAAATAAGTTTTATGTTAACGTTAAAACTGCCCCCATACCTAATAGGCCACCCCCCCTAAAAATGAATTAAAAAAACCACAATTAGAATATACCCTTTCAGTAATTCATCCCCGTTAGGAGTATTTTGCCTCGTCGCTTACACGTTGTTATTAACCGCCATGTTACGGAGAATTAATTTTGCTAAAGAAGGTACCTTTTTTCATTTTTACTTTGGCAAAATGAATGATGATCAGAATTTTGTGGGTATAATGATAACGATGCGAATTATTATAAGTAAAAGGATTTTCAAGATGACAATGACACTGTTTTACTACTGCTATTTTTATTAGTAGTAGTAGTACTAGTAGTAGTAGTAGTAGTACAAAGGTAACTGAAAAGAGCTTCAAAATACTAAGGATCGTAAGGAAAATGCGATTTGGTAAGGGGGATGATGATCAATATATTTATCCCAAGAACTTAGAAATATAAATAATTATTTGGAGGTGCCGGGGATTGAACCCGGGTCTTCTCACATGCGAAGCGAGCACTCTACCTCTGAGTTACACCCCCATATTACTCCTCGTATGCAAACACTTACAAAAACTGATCAATAAATGAAACAACCATCTATAGAAATTGGTTAGCTTTTTTTTACGCATAGGAAATCATACACTCAATACCGTATGGCTTTAATGATGATAATAATAATAATATAATAATAATTACAACAATAACAAGAATAAGAATAAGAAGGACAATAACAACAATTGTAAGTGTGATGATGATGACGATGATGATGACGATGACGATGACGATGACGATGACGATGACGATGACGATGACGATGACGATGACGATGACGATGACGATGACGATGACGATGACGATGACGATGACGATAATGATAATGATAATGATAATAATAATGATAATGATAATGATAATGATTGATGATGATAATGATGATATTAATGATATTGATGATAATGATAAAGAAGATGAAGATAGAGTGATGATAACGAAAACGATCATGATATTGATGTTGATCTTGCTGGCTATGTAGGTGATATACGACAATAAGAGGAACAACAACAAAAGAAAAATAATAATAATAATCAGTAAGTCATTTGCTTAATTAATTAAGTAAATTATTCCCTCTTGCTCTATGTAAAGCCGAGATAAGAAAATAAAAATCAACATCTTACTCAAGAATTAATTGTTGCCTCGCATTATGTTCTTTCACAAGTATGATGTTATAGTTAAAATCAAAGAAAGGCTAGAGGTTGTCGTCTCCGGTTATTGAGTTCTATTTTCCCCCATTTCACACATACAAGTTACTAACCTATGCTCTCGTCCGAATATCAATAACTGAAGATATAATAATTGAATTCGAAAATAAAACTATGTGGTTATCAAAAGTTATCCATAGTGCCACCTAGTTTTTTTTCTTGGGGGGGGGGGGGGGGTCGGAATGAGAAAGTTAAAAATATATTTTTTTTCTACCCATTACTAATCTTTATTAATCTTCATTATCAATATTTATCCATTTACTTGTTCCTAATGATCAAGCTACTTATCTAGTTATCAGACATTTTTCTGATTCGCTATAAAAAAGAAAGGATAAGCAAAAAAAATAAATTAATGAGAGAACAGCGATTTATATGAATTTTATATGACAAGACAGCTCTCAAACTTAACAAAGGGAACTAGGGAATTGAATTTCTAATAGTAAAAACAGGTAGAATTAGAAGAAACATGATATAGTATACAGCATATTTTTTTTTATTTTTATTTTATTTTATTTTTTTACGGTAGGTTCATGTTTGAACCGCCGTGGTCACAGCATGATACTTAATTGTAGTTTTCATGTTGTGAGCTCTTGGAGTGAGTACGTGGTAGGGTCCCCAGTTCCTTTCCACGGAGAGCATATAGATACCGTAATTCAGAAATTAGGCTAATGATTCGAATTATGATCAAGAAAGTCCGCATTGGTTCTTCAAAATTAAATTCTAATTAAATTATGCCGAAAATTTCTTCAATCTGTTACTATGAAAGGAAAAGCTGTACGTTTTCTAAAGCAGGGATTTCCCAGCCTGAGGGCCATTGAGCAATTTGCAAATTATAACGTGGAATTACACTTAATTTTATCTCAACTATAGTACTTACTTATAATTAACTCTTCCATATCAATAAATTGGAATCTTTCCATAAAGTGTTCTTGTCCTACAGCTATTGATACCATTACACTATTTATAATCTGAATCTGAAAAAAATGACAGACACTGAACGGGTCCATGGAGATTATTGTATATTGGTTTGGGGCCACAGACCAAAAGAGGTTGGGAATATGCACTAAGAAACGCAGATTCTCATACACACACTATAACTATACCAATCACTCTCTTCACTTTTCTGTCTTTCATCCCCTTTCTCCCTTCCCCTCCTATAGCCAGACCTTAATACAACGTGGGCTACGCCTGCCGCCCAACCCTCCGCGTTCAAGACTCCGTAGGCCGGGGTATGCAGAAGCCCTCATTGTCACATGTCCCACGCCTGCCCACCCAACGCCACGGCAACGCAGCGGCTGAAATGGCTTGTGATTCCAATGGAATAATGTTTCCTTGTAACGAACTAGCACTTTGAGCTCAGCAGCGATAACAGGAAGATATACAAGAGTGGAGGCAAAAAACAATGTATAAACGTAAGAAAACTGTACTTGGATTATATGCGTGCCCTCATGACACACTGTGTATGGAAAATATAACACATGACTCACGCACTCACTGTATAGCCATTAAGCACAAACATAAATTCATTCACTCACTCCCCTTCCCTCTCTCCGTATCTCCCTCTCCTCTCCCTCTCTCAATATCTATCTATCTATCTGTCTATTTTTATCTCTTTCTCTCTCTTACTGACGTATGAATGAACATTCGTGACAATGAACAGACTATGTAATGCATCATCTCACAGGCAGACATTTTTCTTCCAAGAGATGAAGAGGAAACTCCATTTCGTCGCCACTTAAAAAAAAGACCATCTATCCATCTCCTTGAGTCTACGCACGAATAAACTAATATTTTCTGGAAAGAAATTCGACCCTTGAGAGAAAGCTAGGTGGGAGTCGTTAGCCGTAATGAGCAGCCTTAGAAACCGCAATCAAATGATTCCCTGAAAATCTATTCCGTTTGAGATATTTTCCCTATTTAATTATTGTGCTGCAGGGTAACTCTTTCTTATCTTATGGTGATGAAACGAATATTGATTTTATTTTTTACAACGTTGATAAGAAAGCTAAGATGATAATGATAACATTGACCATAGTAATAATAACATTAATTTCCTTGGAGGTGCCGGGGATTGAACCCGGGTCTTCTCACATGCGAAGCGAGCACCCTACCTCTGAGTTACACCCCCCATGGAACCAAGTTATGTAGAATGGATGATCAAATAAACATATAATTCGGGAGTGATACAATTATTTACACAAATTGTTAGTTTCTTGAGACAATGTGTATAGGACTGACGCTGAATGACAATTACTGAATAAATAGAAAATCAATATCTACACATATCAAACTAGTCATTTGATTCATTAATCTAATCCTTTTAAGTGTCATTATAGGTGAACCAGTATACTATATATATATATACACATGTATACATGTATATATTTTGTGTGTGTGTGTGTGTGTGTGTGTGTGTGTGTGTGTGTGTGTGTGTGTGTGTGTGTATGTGTGTGTATGTGTGTGTGTGTGTGTGTGTGTGTGTGTGTGTGTGTGTGTGTGTGTGTGTGTGTGTGCACGCTTGCACGTGCGTGGGTGCATGAGTGCGTGTACGCACATCCTGAAAAGTTCAAATAGAAACAAGGATTAAAGGTGATGCCGAGAGCAAAGTAATACTTACACTTTGATATCACGTATACATAAAAGTATCAAATTACTTTAATCTGATACGTAGCTTTGACATCTGGCTCCAAAGTGCTATCTTCACGTAACAAAATCGAATTACAAAATAAATGTTTGAAATCTTAGCCACGGAAGAAGCACTAGCCCCCCCCCCCATTCTTAGCATCATTCTCCAACGTTGCTTTTCTTTTATTTTTTAACTCTCTCCCTCCCTCCTCTCTCTTTCTCTTCCTCTCCCTCTTTCTCTTTCTCTTTCTCTTTCTCTGTCTCTGTCTCTGTCTCTGTCTGTCTGTCTGTCTCTCTCTCTCTCTCTCTCACTCCTTTCATTTAGTCTTTCTCCCTTTTCACTCTATCTATAATTTAATTTATTCTATCACTTTTCAGCTCATCCACTTATTTTCTATCTCATTCACCCATCCACCCTCGATTTCATTAATTTATTCTCATTCTTTTTAATTATCTATCGTCTTCTTTTTCTCCTTCTGTACGTCTCTCTAGTACGAACCGTAAGCATCACTAAAAGCATGTCCACTGACAGTTCATCCGATTTTTGTTTGGATCAAGCTAGTGTACTCAGCGTGGATAAATACTGGCATATGGGATAGGAAAATTGAATTTGTAGTCAGATTTGCAATTTCTCTCAAAAATAGATAGCCCTAGCGACAGTAAGGCCCTGTATCACGTCAAACAATAAATAATAGTTGACGTTATTTTAGTAATAGTATTTATCCCTCCTCTCGTTTATATTTTTATCAGGATAAAAATATTTTTCTCATGAAACATTAAGAACGTTAATGCCGACATATGTGATCAGAAAGTTTAGATTATTGTTGGACTTTCTATTTCTAAAACGCCACTAATCACGTCGACAGCTGATTGTGATCTGAAGGTGAGAGAAGAGTGCTACATTGGCTCTTATATTTGCTATATTTTGATAAGGATCAAATTAATGTAGCATTTTAAACCTTACTTTATTTTATACTTAAAATGAGTGACGAGTAATTAGAGCAAGCGCTAATAGCGCTTAACTTACACATTTTATTTTATTTTCTTTCCTTATCTTTCATATTTTTTCCACATTTATGATTTCATATAAAAATATTCGTATTACAGTAATAGTTGCATAAGTAAATGCATTAAATCGTTCTGTTATATGCAGTATGGTGTTACTGGGAAATGTTATTAGCTTCAAGTGGTGACGTGCGGTACGATAACTTGTTATTCGTCTATGGCGCTAGCGAAAAGGGCAAGATCTATATATTCAAACTGAACACACTATAACGGGAACTCAACTTCCACTGCTCTACCTCAGCTTCTGTTTCTACAATTTTCGTACGCATAAATGAAGCAGAACCTGAAATATTAACAGTCAACGCTACGTCAGCCATAACAGCTGCATCGGTCAGTCATCAAGGTGTTTCATGGTTTTGTAGAATTCAGGTTTGTCTTGTGAGTGCACTCCACGTGCATTTTCCGCCTAAACTACTTGTAAGATTAAATTAATTTGTTATTTAGAATATGCAAGGATACCTGTGAATAAATTTTGGATAAGGACTAACCATCACTTTAATAGCTGGAAACATAAAACTTTAGAAGAGCAAATTCTTCTCTGTGAATTTCTTACCTTTACATTTTGATATCGTAATGTTCGTCCATATATATTCATCATCATTTATCCATCAACCCATTTATCTAAATATCAGCAATATATTCGTAGGTTTTCTAAACATGGAAAAAAGGAACTTATCACGAACAAAGCTTTCGGAGAATGGTTTTGCAAGGATTTACGCGGCGGTCAGTCCTGATGCAATAAAATTCGCAAATGTGATTAACAATGCGAACCAAGGAATCGAATTTCAAGCGTGAAAGAATTAAAAAGAAACAGAAGAGACAAATAAAGGTATTTAAAGAGGGAAATTAAGAAGTTCCTATTCTATATTAGATTTGCTAAATAAATGAAGTCAGATTTAGTATAAAAAAAAAATTAAATAGGTTTATTCAATATAAGGTTTGAATTGACTTGGTTAAGCAGATCGACACTTATAAAATATGAACTAATTATTTTGATATTTATGCAGAAATTAGGCGTAAACTTGGATGTATGTAGAATTGTATTATCAGCACAGACACACCTCCGCCAATCACGTTTATATAGCAACAAAAATAGCAACATGAAAATACACCTTTTTCTCTTTCTCTCTCACTTTTAAAACACACACACACACACACACACACACACACACACACACACACACACATCATGCATTCCTGAAAAAAAAACATACATAAAAACTTCTCAATTAATGTGCTTCATTAAAATTGCTCATAAAATAAAACAGAAACAATAAAAACGAAATTAAAAGGTGATGTCTCGAGCTTTTCAGGAATTCTTCAACAAAATGGGCAAAAGCCGGTATGGATGTCCATTTTTTTTTACACCTAATGTTGAAATCTTGACGAGTAGTTTTAAGTGTTTTTCATACATGTGTACTGTGTTTTTGTTTACTCTCATCATAATTTCATCTGTAAGAGATGAAACGGAGAATGCATTACATCATCCCTGCTCAAAAGTAAGGAACTCACATCCCTGAGAATACCTGCGAAAACTCTATCCATGAGAAAGCGTGAAGAAGTCACTAGCCTAAGTGTACAAGGTAATCCCAACCGATACCGTCTGTAAGGGCTATTACATTCCGTCAGAACGAATAATATATATGAAACATTTTGATAAGAATAAATATGATGATTAAAAGCCTCTAAGGATAATATAGGCAGTCAAAAGATGAGTTATGTATTTTTTTCTAATTACATTGGCAACCGAAAAGTATGGTAATCTGAATGTTAGTTAATAAGAATATAATAAAGGATTCATACATTTGTGGAAGTCGTCGTTTATAGAAGTGAGGAAGATAATACCACTTTTCAATATGTATACTTATATAAAACCTTTGAAGAAATAAACGTGGGATTCAGCACGCATTTTTTGTGTATGTATGAGAGAGAGTGAGTGAGTGTGTGTGTGTGTGTGTGTGTGTGTGTGTGTGTGTGTGTGTGTGTGTGTGTGTGTGTGTGGGTGTGTGGGTGGTGTGATGTGTGTGTGTGTGTGTGTGTTTTCATTTTTAAAGAAAAACAAACAAGAATTAATAACAATATGAAATATTGAATATCTTCTTAAAGAAGAAAATATTTCAACTTCATAACTTTCACTTTTATTTCCTTAACCCGCGATTTACCTACTCCTGTTTATCATTCCGTCCGTATCATGACCCGACATAGATTTCTCAGTTTCAGGAAGACGGAAAAGGAACACGGACTTGACCTTACGTGAGAACAAGGAATGAAATAAATGTTACATGAGAATGAATTCTAATTAAACCAAGGAATTGTATATCAAGGACAAGCAAATGACAGGTAGAAGAGGGAAGACAGTTATATAGCATCATGGAAAAGATAATTCTTTAATTCAAGAAAATGTAGATTTATTTTCTACTATAATGATGACAGTCTTAGCAAAGAATGATTAGGTAAAAATCATACAGAATCTTTTCTTAATGGGAAATTTAGAACAGAGAGATTCAAAATAGCAGGAAAAAACAATCATTTCACACACAAACATTCATTAGCAGTTTAGTGGATCTGACAGTTCACACTCATGCAAACACAAACAGAATCACATACATACACGCACTCACTTAACATTCACTCTCTTTGTCAAAAATATATGCATGAATTTGCCCGTATTGTTTCAATCTCTCCTTACACCTGCTCATTTATATACATTTCTTTTCGCTAAGAAATGAGTCAGGGGAATTAATTGCGACATTCCTGCTCGAAATTAAGACTATATCTCACATCCTTGAATCAAGACACGAATGATTTAGATATTTTCGGTTAAGAAACTCCAGCCTTGAGAAAGCGAGGGGAAATAGTTAGCCTTAATGAGCAGCCTCAGAAACCGCAGTCAAAAAAGAAACAAATTAAATAGATTTCGCTTCATTTCATATATTTTTTCGTTTGCTTTCTTGCATATTTGCCGAAACGACCATTATCAATGTTGAAATTTAGTTATAACGACATTTTTGATCATAAGGATTCATCTGAGGATAACGAAAATTGATAGTTTATAATAATAGTAACTATTTATAAAACAACGGAGATTACGATCTTTAAACTACCTGGAGGTGCCGGGGATTGAACCCGGGTCTTCTCACATGCGAAGCGAGCACTCTACCTCTGAGTTACACCCCCACATTAAGTTTAAGAGGATACAGTACATTTAGCATTATGTATCTTATTCCCAGGAATCTGGAAAATTGATCATGGGAACAAGATTGATCGGTATCATAATCAATAGTCCCATTAATATCATTATCATTATCATTATCGTTTTCGTTTTCGTTTATTGTTATTGTTTTGTTGTTCCTTTTAATGTTATTATTATTGCTATCGTTATCATTACATTATCACCACTATTATAAAACTATAAGTAATACTATTATTATCGTTATTACTATTATTGTAACTGTTATATTAATTTTATTATTGTAATTGTTATTATTGTTATTATCGTCATTATTTTTTTCAATATTATTCTATTGTTTTTTTTTTCATTAATATCATTATTATTAATGTTAGTATTACCATTATTAGCGGTTTCTTTTATTAATACCATCATTATCAATGCTATTACTATAATCATTATCATAACTGTGATTTTGATTATCATTATCATTATTATTATTTATCATCATCATCATCATCATCATCATCATCATCATTATTATGTTGTTGTTTTCTGCTGATTATAATAATAATAATAATAATAATAATAATAATAATTATTATTATTATTATTATTATTATTATTATTGTTATTATTATTGTTATTATTGTTAGTAGTAGAATTAAAATCATTATCATTATTTTTATCGTTGTTGTTTGGTTATCGTTATTATTATTATCATTATTATTATTACTGCTGATTTGTTGTCGTTATTATCATTATCATTCTTATTATTAACATCATTATTATATTATCATTACTGCTACTATTACTACTACTACTACTACTACTACTGCTAAATCTTTATTGCAGTATTATGTACAGTAAAATTTGTCAAGATTATCATTTTTGTGCGGACACTATTCATATTACGAATATTGTTCATATTCTTATCCATATTTTTATTATTGCTATTGTTAGTGTTCAGTATGTTATTATAGTTAATGTGATATTTCGTAATCTTATTTCCAGTACTAGTTTTATCATTTTCATATTTACATTATAATAAATATTCTAGTAAAAGTCAGTACTTTTACTGCTACAACTCTTACTCTTACTATTAGCATCATTATAAAAGTTATTATTGTAATTGTTTTTGCTGTTGTCGTTATAATCGTCATCATCATCATCTTCATATTCATCACCACCGCTATCATCTTCATCATCATCATATTCAGCATTATATGCTTATCATCGCCATCCTCATTATATTTAACCTCATCCTCATCCTCATCAACAGCGCCATCATCATCATTATCATCATCGTGACTAATACAACTAGTTGTTGCTACTACTGAGAAGAAGATGATGGTGATGATGATGATGATGATGAAGTTGATGATGATGATGATGATGATGATGATGATGATGATGATAACGATAATTACTTGTATTAATATCATTATCATTATCATAAGCATCATCATTTATCATTATTATTACTCAGTAGCAGTAGCATTCATCTTAGTTCACATTTCCTTTCAAACATAAAAAAAAAACCCTGAGAATTTTCATTCAGATGCTTGAGGGAATAACATTTTCTTTTATCAGAGTAGAAACTTTTCTGACATTTATTTTGGCCTTTAGGGAGAAAGTATTGAAAAGGGTATCTTTTAATTTATGAAAAGAAAAGAAAGTGTAAAGACTGCTTACAACAATAAGTCACTAAGTGAATGAGAATTAAAAATAAATAAATAAATGACATGCATATTTACTCACTCCCTTTCCCTCGTCGCGCACACACGTCCATTCAAAGAGATCTGGCGTTTTCCACCCTGCAAAGAATAGGTGCACATACACACGTACATTCTTCACGATATATAAGTAATTACGTAAGTGATTTTTATCTTTAAATATTGCATGAAGAATGTCAATAAAATCTCAGTATAACTGCATGACTCACAGTAAGTAATAGATAAATAAATCACTCAAAATTTCATTCAATAATTTATCTGTCGCGGTTAGCTCAGTTATAGGCAGCAGCCTCCAGAGTATTAAGCAATTCAAACTCTACGGGCTGCTCCGCCAAATTTCACTTGTGACTTTACGACGAAATATTTTCCTTTGTTTTGGTAGCACTGTGGTCAACGCAATTGGCCGAAAAGGGAATCTAATAATTGGGATGATCAATTAAAAGAAAGAAGCCAAAGACTGATCAAGATGTCATAAAAAACAAACAGATTAGCTTCGAGTCTTTTCGGGTGCGACGGGCCTCTTGCTGCACAGTGCCATCAATATAAATGTAAAAATACCTTACCTTCTTCAAATTCTCTGACTAAATTTGCTATAATTTAAGATCATGTTTATATGTCCTCGAAGCTTTAGTAAGAATGCATGTGCGTGCATGTGTACGTGTATGTTTATATGTACGTGTATATATATATATATATATATATATATATATATATATATATATATATATATATATATATATATATATATATATATATACATATATACATATATAATATATTACATGTGTGTGTGTGTGTGTGTGTGTGTGTGTGTGTGTGTGTGTGTGTGTGGTGTATGTGTATATGTGTGTGTGTGTGTGTACATGCGTGTGCGTTAAGTGTATTATGAGTATGTGTGTGCGTAATGTGTGCGTGAATACGTATGTGTGTAATTGTATATGTGCATGTGGGTGCGTGTACATTTATTTTTGCGTATAAATGTATATGGGTGCGCAGGTATGCGTGCACGTGCGTGTAAATGTGCGTGTATGTTTATGCTTGCGTGTATGTGGATGTGTGAACGAGGGTAACTATGTAAGGCATGTTTGTGTGTGTGTGAGCGAGCGCGAATGGTCAGGTGGGTATTTGTAGAAAATCGCTCTGCACATTTATATATGAAAACTCAATCATCAGTTCTCACTTAAAGGTCACTTTGTTTACGTGAATTGTAGAACACGTTGGGCCATTACTGCTTAATCTTATATTCTCTGTAAAATCATTAAATAAAAAAATAAAAGGGCGAGTTCTAGTGTTTACCGGGAGAGTGGCAGCGTACATATACACAGACTGATATACAGTGGTGCCTTGACTTACGAGTTTAATTCGTTCTGAGTTACCCGTGTGTCAAATCAATTTTCTCAATTGAAATTAATTGAAATGCCATTAATCCATTCCGGACCCCCCAAAACACCACATTTTTTTGGTCCTTGTTTCTAAATAAGAAAAATGTACATATAAATAACGAATCTTGTATAAAACATAGTGTAATAGAATGTACTGCAATAAACTGATTTTATTAAGTGTAATGTACAGCGTTACCTTGGAGATCAGACCATTTGAAGATACTGACGGAGGTGGAGGAGAAAGGCTGGACTGAATAAATGAACCCGATTATTTGATTTTTGCCCTTTTCGCCACGATTTCCTCACTATCATCTGCAATGGTTTTCGAAAAAAGAAAGAAAGAAACTGTCCAATAAGTACCGTTTAATCCTCCCTTTCAGAATGTTTCTGAAATGAGTTGTACGTTTTCTTTTTTTTCAGGGATGGTCCCCTTAAAGTGGATGAGTGGGACACGGGGTGATGGGCGGATGTTGCGACGTCCACTAGCGGTGAGGTATTTAAAGCTGGCTCGTAACCCGAATTCTAGTTCTCAGCTCAAACCAAAAAAAAAAAGAAAAAAAAAACAACAACAACGACCGAGAGCCGAAAAACTCGTTAGTTGGGACAATCGTTAGTCAAGGTACCACTGTAATTATTTTTACCTTTTAATATCAGGTCACAGATCACTGCTGTAATCCACTGTCGTAGGAAATACTTTACAAAATATTCAGAAAAAAGCGAGCCTCAGCCTGTCCCATCAAGTATGTATGTGGCAGGTTTCCCTCAGTTGCGCTTCCTCACCTTCGCGGAAATTAAGTCTTACACCATTCGTTAGTCTTCTGCTGTGTAGGCTATTTGAGCTTCATTTCTGACTGTACAAAATGCTTATTAAGAGTTTTTTTCTGTAAGATTCCTGAATTCAGCGTGACGCCCCGCGCAGGCGCTCTTGGTGTTCGTGTCCTATGCCGTTGTGCTGCTTCGCCTTCTCGTGTTTAATGAGTCTACGGCTGCAATTGCTGGTGCCTGCATATCGGATTGCAAATCTGATCGCGACATATCGTTGATTCACACTAAGAATTCGCTCAAACGTTAGGTAGTGGTTAAAATCAAGGAAAAGTCCTCAAACAGATCCTTGTAGTTTACTTCTGCGACTGGGTTAAGTAGCCTAAGAGATGAAAAGATAACATCACAGCTTAAACAGGTCTTGATATTATTTCTCTGAACGATTTTGCCGACGTTCGAGTCCTATATCATGTTAGTGCGAATTCTGCCGCAGACAAAGATTGCGATTTGTAACGGAACGAATCAAGGCAAGAATATAATGGGTAAGAAAACTGATAGGATTAGAAGAAGCATAATGAATAAAGTAATCAATAAATTAGGAAAAAAAAATTGATATGTTAAAGAAAATATATATCAATAAATTACGAAATTTTCCTTATTAAAGATTTCAGAAGAAAGAGGTTCAAAATAATTTATAAAAGAAAGAATTGTGTATACGTAAACACCCATTTAATCGTTTACATTCATCCAGGAAGTCCATGAGGATCAGATAAAAC
>NC_051391.1:47623816-47628816 GCF_015228065.2 Penaeus monodon
ATATGATAATAATAATATAATCAATAGTAATAATATTCATTATGATACTATAAGAATATTATATAATAATATTTAGTGATGGTATAATGATGATGATATGATGATATGATGTAAGTATTGAATTATAATGCTAATGATGAGATGAGATGATGGTAAAATGATGTGTAGTAATGATGGAAATGATGATGTGATGTAGACACTAATAGTAATCATAATGATAATAATATCAATATTATTATTATTTCTAATAGAAATATATATCAATATTGTTATGCGCATTGGGATAAAAAAAATCAATGACTGTGTAGTATTTTGACATTTAATTTGACCTTTAACGAGGTATTGCAAAAGAGATATCTCTCGGTTTGTGAGGAGAAAGAGAGAGAGAGAGAGAGAGAGAGAGAGAGAGAGAGAGAGAGAGAGAGAGAGAGAGAGAGAGAGAGAGAGAGAGAGAGGGAACAGACGATAAGAATCAAAATTAAACGAATGAGAATTATAAGATCCTTAACTCACATGCATATTCATTCTCCCCTCCTTCATTACGCACAGGCACACGTTCATTCATTTTCTTAGGACTTCTGCAAAGGACACACACACGTACGTTCTTCAAGATTTCGGGATGTTTTCGTCCTCAACCGTGAATGTATTGGTACACCCCCTTCTCTTAAAGTCTTTGAGAATTTCACCCATTTCCTCCCTTAGGTCTCCCGCGAAGAAATAGCCAGGAAGGCGGCTTCACTCCACCGAGGTCCTCGACAGAAGGCTTCCTCGGTGTTCCTGGAGAAACCGTCTCAAAATTTAACCCATGTTACGAGGCCTTGCAAGGAAGGAGGACCCAGGGAAGGAGCATGTAAGGACGGCGGAAACCTTGTTTATCTACTTTCTTTTCGAGTTCTTAGAAGGGAAGGAAGTTTTTTTTTTGTATTAGGTCGCGCGCGGGAACTCATTTGCATATTGAGTTACACGAAATGTGTTTGTGTGCTATGTGTGCTCGCTCTCTCCACGCGTGGTAAGTGGAATACAGATAGTTCGCAGACGTTATACGAAATAGTACGTAAAGGAGTAAATGAAGTAATAAACATAAAAATCACTTTCATATATTAACCCAAAATAATATATCGATAAGATAACAGTCAGAAAAATAAAACCTCAAGTGGTAACAAAAAGAATTAACACGCAAATTCATTCCACATGTTAATCCAAAATAAACATATCGATAATGTCAGTACTCGGATGAAAAGGAGATCCACTGGGAGCAAAATAAAACGCCCCTTCCCAATGCTGATCTCCTATGCAGAGAGAGAATAATGCCAAAGCAAGATGAAGTGAGGTACACACCACCATGCAGTCCCTCACCGTACCTAGGTGACCTACAGGGAATTTTTTGCTTAATTCCGTACTATACACAGGAGGTTCTGTTCTTGAATAAAACAAAGATGGTGCATGTTTAATGTGGGTTTGTTAATGAAGTAGCGATTCTGTAAAGCGTTGATACTTTTCTATTAAAAAATGTGGGTCTGATTCCATACTGTTGAATTAAACCGTTTCGTTATGAAGTGAAATGAACTGTTTTTTTCAATCTGGGACGTGAAAAAAGTCTCATCAGTTCATTTTTAATTAATTCAGTACTACGAATATGGTTCTAAAAACAATTGCAAATTATAATGAATGAAGAAAAGGGTCGACTGGGAGATAAATAAGGGTAATTAGCATGTAAATAATTTTAAATTAAGCATTGTCAGTGATCAGATTTCAACATGGGCGAGATCTATTCACTTTTAACTTTTATAAATGCCATGAGATACGCGCAGATGTACATATGTAAAACTTTATATCGTTAATAAAAGATCATTTTCCTAGTAACACCCATAGTTTTTATAGCCATCTACATATCATTTATTATCTTGCTTTACTGCTTCCTCTATCAGCTCTCTTAACCTTGCCAGGTATTATAAGTTATATATATATCTATATCTATATCTATATCTATATATATATATATATATATATATATATATATATATATATGTATATATATATACATTATATAATATATCTATCTATCTATATAGTATATATATATATACATATACAAACATATATATATATATCACTACATATATGTATGTACATATACAGTATATATATTTGTATATATGTATTACATCCAAAAGACTTGATGTGGCATCTCTTGGGATGTGTATACTCAGTGGAATCAATCTGCATTTTATAGCATATTACTTTCCGCTGGACGTAACCGACATCTTAGATCCCCGTCTTCGAGTCTTCGATGAAAACGCAAAATCAATTGCCAGTGGCACCAAACAAAATAAGACGGAATCTTAAGCTGGGTGGGCAAGCCAGCCCAAGCCAGTGCTGGTCCCAATCCCGGATAAATAGAGAGAATAGAGAGAATGATTACCTAAAAGGTAACACCGGCACTCTCCGTGGAAAGGAACTGGGGACCCTACCACGTACTCACTCCAAGATCATCACAATATGAAAACTACAATTAAGTATCATGCTGTGACCACGGCGGCTCAAACATGAACCTACCGTAAAAAAAAAAAAAAAAAAAAAAAAAAAAAAAAAAAAAAAAAAAAAAAAAAATATATATATATATATATATATATATATATATATATATATATATATATATATATATATATATATATATATATATATATATATATATATATACATGTACACACACACAAACACACACACACACACACACACACACACACACACACACACACACACACACACACACACATATATATATATATATATATATATATATATATATATATATATATATATATATATGGCCGCGGTGGCCGAATGGTTAGATCATCGGACTCAAAACTGTTACGACGGTAATTTGAGTTCGAGAGTTCGAGTCACCGACCGGCGCGTTGTTCCCTTGGGTAAGGAACTTCACCTCGATTGCCCTCCTAGAAGACGACATATCGCCTTGAGAAGTCGAGCGCAGGTGTCGTAGGGGAAGTCGCCGCCGTGGCACAAACTGCGATTGATTAGGAAGGGCATCCAATCAGGCAAGGGTGGCACGGCCATATATGACCTCTCAGTAGTGAATGGAGAGAGGCCTATGTCCTGCAGTGGAATGAATGGCTGTTAAAAAAAAAAAAAAAAAAAAAATGTATATGTATATATATATATATATATATATATATATATATATATATATATATATATATATATATATATATATCTATATCTATCTATCTATCTATCTATCTATCTATCTATATATATATATATATATATATATATATATATATATATATATATATATATATGTTCGTCCCGGTTATGACGTTAAACTGCATCCAACCACAGAGGGAAGATCGTGCGTGGGGTTCGATAGTCTCACCTAACTTCTACAAATTGCGCACAAATGATCATTACTAGTCACTCTGTGACTGGCGAGTGCGGTCGGCGCCATAAAACTGAGCGGACCCTTGAGTCACTGAGGGTTTCAGGGACAAGCAGCCATGGTTTAAACGGTGAAGCTGTTGGCAGCAGGACAGTAGATTTCATGAAAGACTAGAGAGATGCAATTTTTCCTATGGCTTCGTGATCTGTATGTCTGGCGTATGTACAGTGCAACTGGAGACATACGGCAGAGATAAACCGCCTAGTTAGCAGGAACTACGGACAAAGAAAGAATCTTGGGGCCTCTTCTTTGTCATTACGTCAACCCTTGAAAACGCTCCATGATAGACTGGCTTATGATAGAGCGAAATGGAAAGCCACGGCGGTTTATTTTGAACCTTCCGTTTGATGATGATATGTTTATGTATAATGTATATATTCAAACACACACACACACACACAACACACACACACACACACACACACACACACACACACACACACACACACACACACACACACACACACGCATAGAAACAAACGTACATACACTTATGTAGATGGACAATAAATTTACCAGATATTTTTTTCTCTACTTTTACCACTAAAGAATATTATAACCATAAATAATCGTTCTATAGTACTGTCGTATTGACGAGGCAGAATCTATGACCCCATTATTAAGAAGAGTTCCGCCGTAAAATGTGATGCATGGTTGAGCCAATAATAACCAGCCGCGAATTCCCCTGAACGTACCATCGATCTACTTTCTTGTGTGTGTGTGTGTATGTGTGTGTGTGTGTGTGTGTGTGTGTGTGTGTGTGTGTGTGTGTGTGTGTGTGTGTGTGTATGTGTGTGTGTGTGTGTGTGTGTGTGTGTTCCTGTGTGTGTGTGGGTGGATGGGTGGGTAGGTGGATTGATGTGGGTGTGTGCGTGCGTGTGCGTGTGCGTGTCCGTGTGCATGTATTCTAGGGGGGCGATGCTTAGTCGACGCAATATCATTAATTGAGTCAGTACTCAAGCATATTTGGGTGGATGTGTGTGTGTGTGTGTGTGTGTGTATGTGTGTGTGTGTGTGTGTGTGTGTGTTCGTGTGTATGTTCGTGTGTGTGTTCGTGTGTGTATGTGTATGGGTGGGTAGGTGTATTGGTGTGGGTGTGTGCGTGCGTAGTCGACGCAATATCATTAATTAAGTCAATACTCAAACATGTATCCTACTTGTATTTCACCCTCCCTTATATCACAAGCAAATATTTCAGAAAGGATATGAAGAAGATAAAACCTTATTATATTGAAACAATAATAACTTAACATAACATCATTATTTCATGGTAGGTTGGTATATAATTCTTTTGAACTTCAAACACCATTTACTTCATTTTACTTAAACACATAATTAGCATTTTCAGCTTACACTCCACGAGTATTCTGGTAAAGAAATGTAGAAGATAACCATGTGCTATCATGCATTATCACTTTATATTTGATTTGTGGAAATGATATAGTGTAATCGTTCTTCATGGCACAATAAGGTGAACGTACGTACAGGGCCATGGGGTCGGGTTGGGGGAGGGGGGGTAGCAGGGAGCGCTGATATAAAA
>NC_051391.1:47636316-47641316 GCF_015228065.2 Penaeus monodon
TAGAGAAAGTGTGATACAAGCGTGATGGTACATATCAAGTACAACCAGCCGAGTTCGTCTCTGAGAGATTTATACACCTTTACATCTATGGACTCCATACTACTGTACACACTTATTCGATAATATTCCTCTTCTTCCATTTTGCACTTCCACTCAGTCTTTGGAGAGTAAATGCCTGACGGAGAGAAAACCTTTTTTTCCTTCTTTTTAAGGAAACTTCCTTTGCCGCAGTACCACTTTAGACGATGCTGTCTGCCCTGCTTCTCCACTATACTTCTGGGGGAACGTGAGCTCCCAGTCGCCGTTCTCCTCGAATGCAATTCTTTAGCCAAGGTTGAACTCCATTCCTTTTTTTTTAGATCCTCCAGCCGAAACCCGAGATTTCCACGTCTCTTTGGCCAAATGGACACTACAAGTACTCGTTAAGATATCCCTGCGTAGCTAGTTTTGGGAGTTTTCCAACACATAGAGGCAGAAGTCCTTGTACACAGCGAGACCTTTGCCGTGCGGATACAGGTTAGTGTTTACCATACCTTCAAAATAATAATCTTTGTTGGGGGAGGATCTCGCCTATGAGCCGCAAATACAAATGTATAGTGTAAGTGTTCGTAAATATTCCTCTGGTTTCTATAATCCTTAATTATTTAGCAGAGAGGTCATGTGTTTCATATACTCACTAGTTACATTCATCATTAGCTATTAGTTTGTCGTAATTATTTGTTTTATTATATTTCAGTTTCCATTTATTGGAACTAAACTATACCTCAGTTTTCCATCATCAGAATGGTAAATTCCCCAGACGCAAGTTGACACTGCTGCATGTTTCTTAATTATATACTTCGTTGAATACTGGAACATATTGTGTCATTTCCTACACTTAGTGGAATAATAGAGAATTGTTCTTTTTTACACTTACGTGAATGCTGAAACGTTGTGATATTTATACTTGCTGGATTTTTTTTTATGCCTGCCATTTTGTATACTGAGTGGAATGCATTGTTCTTTCTGCACTTAGTTGAATGCAGGGACATTATCATGCTATATGGACACAATATTAGGTCACAATATGAGTGTCTGTTGACAGTGAAGACAGTCGAATGCTTGCAGTTCAACTAGACGTGTCTACAGCCACAGTTCGCCTGTTGTTATTGCTGCTTTAACTGTTCACAACTGTCGTTTCGCATTTGTTGTTAATGCCATTGGTTCTCTTCACGCCAAACTTTACAGCAAGGATGCTTCTTTGTAACTGGTTGTCTACACGATTTTTTCCACTGCAGAAAGGCCGTTCAATGTAGGTGGCAAGGCGTACTTCAAAGCAATATATATACATATATATATATATATATATATATATATATATATATATTATATATATATATATATATATATATATATATATGTGTGTGTGTGTGTGTGTGTGTGTGTGTGTGTGTGTGTGTGTGTGTGTATGTGTGTGTGTGTGTGTGTGTCTGTGTGTGTGTGTAATATATATAAAAATATATATATTTATATGCATATGTTTATATATATACATATATGTATATGTTTATATATATATATATATATATATATATATATATATATATATATATATATATATATATATATATATAATACATAATGTATGTAAGCACACACACTCGCGAATATGAAGGTGCGCGCGTGCGTCTGTAGATACACAAACACATTGGTATACACAGCCGCGGCGTTCCGTTATCTATTATTCCATGGTTTTCATATACCAAGATAACCTTAATTACACACCAAAGTCACAGCGTCCCAAAAGAAAGTAAACACAGCCTGCTTCTTAGCCCGGCATCGCGCACCGTCTCAATGCACAAAGGCGAGATCGTGTAGTCTTAAGCAACTTACCGAGATGTGTACCGTGTGCTCTTATGGGGGGGGTGGGAGGGGGGGAGGAATTCTGCGAAAGGTGAAGGGCTGAGGTTGAGAGAGGTATTAGGGATGGACGTGGTGATGATGATGATAATGGTGATGGTAATGGTGATATGGTGTGAAATATGATGATGATAATGATGAAATCCGATGTGCACTATCATTTTATTAAAAAAAAAGAAAAAAAGCGAAAGGTGAAGGGTGAGGCTGAAAGAAGAATTAGGGATGGTGATGGTTGTGGTGGGTGATGATGATGGTGTTGATGTTGATATGATAAAATATATGAAGGTGATGAACCAAATGATGTGCGATTTACACTATCATTTTGTAAGCGAATTCTGCGAAAGGTGAAGGGTGAGGTTGTGAGAAAAATTACGGATGGTGTTGGTTGTGGTGATGATGATGATATGACATGATATGATATGACATATAATGATGACAATGACGAAGAAAAGAAAATACAACGTACACAATCATTTTTAAATAAACAATATTGTATTCAACTTACTACATCTTGCGACACAGAAGCGAATGAAAACGAGCAGAAAAAAATGCGTTGGTGTAATTTACATTTTGATATAATATTCTCTCGAAAATTAAAATAACGACTTAAAATTACCCTCCAAAACATTACTGCATAAATTGCATAAGAAATCATAATTAAGGATATTTCTCACCAAATCAGCCATATTGGCTGAAAATATGGCTTGAAATATTCATATGGGTCTTAAAAACATGTTTATAGTATATAAAGTAGCCTTTACATAGAGTAAAGGCCCCTCCCCCATAGCGAGCGCAATGCTGCCGGATGCTTATAACACCTTAACCCTAAGCATGTTTTGTAAATGCCTATAGATGCGTTCAGAGGAGCTATCTGTCTGAGAGAGAAAGAGAGAGAGAGAGAGAGAGAGAGAGAAGAGAGAGAGAGAGAGAGAGAGAGAGAGAGAGAGAGAGAGAGAGAGAGAGAGAGAGAGAGAGAGAAGAGAGAGAGAGAGAGAGAGAAGAGAGAGAGAGAGAGAGAGAGAGAGAGAGAGAGAGAGAGAGAGAGAGAGAGAGAGAGAGAGAGAGAACGCTTCTCGGTCCTATCCGCCACGATTTTACACAATTACACATTCTACATTATTTTTTTCTTGCGTTTAAAATGCTCATGTCAGCAAACAGTTCATTCAAGTATTTACATAAAGATACATAAGGAAATTTAGGAAACGTAGGATCGTAATCAGCAACAAAGAGGAAAATGCAAATGCCTCTTCCCCATTTTCCCAGGTATATTTTCTTGTTTATTGGCTTTGTTTATTTGTATTTTCCTCTCTTTGTAATTTGCGGGGGGATTGACTGATGGGAGCAACAAGCGATACGAGGCAGAGACAACGGATAACAAGTGACCAAAAACTTAACTGCGTTTTTCTCGAAACAGTTTTTCTTCCTTTGATTCCGACTAGTAAAAACGGTTTAAGCGATTTATTTGCAAATTAGAGGAAGTATTGCATACGTATGTGGGTTTAGATGAATAAAGCAGTAATTTTGGAAATCGATTTGCCTTCAAAGAAGCTGGAGCTACATGGCGCTAGGGCAAGAGGCCGCAGACATTTTTCCGGGTAACTACTGTTTACAATCTCTGGTCTGCTAATTGCTCTCGTCCTTGTTGGGCGAATCATGTTATCCTGCGAAATACAGCAACTAATGTTCATAAGGAGAATAAATCTGAATATAAAGATAATTTGCAAGTTCTCTCAAAAGCGTCATCGCCTCAAACACGATGGTCATCGCTTAAAGCATCTCTGTCAGGCACCATTCCTCCTGGTGCCTGATGGTAGTGTTACTTATTGTCCGATTGAGAAAGCAAGCTACCTTGTTAGCAGAATTTTAAATTCAAAACAAAGTTTAGAAGACACTGAATTTCCTCTTTCATGTCACCCATTACCATGTTTTAATCACTTGCCTTCACGTCCTCTGAAATCAAGTATCTGTTGTCAGAATTATACGAATATGGTGAAGTAGATCCTAATGGCTTGTTGTGGGCACAAGGGCCCACTACAGTCTTCACTTACTGACTATATGCCCCTTTCAATTACACCATTTATCACACACACACACACACACACACACAGACTTCCAAGAATCAGTGAATATATATCTTGGTTGATGGTTTCATGACTGATATGACTTTGAGCTACCATAAATTTGATAGTGATCTTTTCTCTTAATCGTTAAGCTTTGCACATTCAAGATATAAAGCATTAAACTTGTTCTTATAGCAAATAGATATCTAATATGCATTTGCAATTGATAAAATGAAAGATAAATAAAGTGATGGAAGCAAAACAACCAAATATAAGATATTGCCAGAGTTCTGGAAAATATTAAAGTTTTCCTGGAAATAATACCCTAGTTTGTTCTCATTTCAGCAAAAAATGATTATTTAGATGAGTAAAAACTGACAGTAAACACTCTGCCTATTGTCGACTGTATTGAAGTAAGTTACTATATCAGATTTTTAAAATGATTATAAAGTAAATGATCTACTCGCAGACAATAGCTACATTAATGTTAATTCACAATTAGGTACGCTAATCTCTGTTTGTCACCGTCAAAGCAGAGGTTACTGTATTTTTATCGTTAACCTTGTCCAAACTAGCTAGAAAAAGTTGTCTGACTTTTGTTCACATGAACATGAGTGGAATTAACGAGAGCATGCTGTTAAGGAAGACAAAAATGCCCGTCACTGCTTTCGTCAGGAAGAAGAGACAAAATAGGTTCACTTCAAGGGGAAAAAGAAGAAACTCTACTTTCACCTTATTTTTTTCTCCATAGATCGACTATACTATAGACTGCCAAAAAAATAAACATACTTGACCCAGTTAGCGTTGTGTTATTCTCCCAAATTAGCCTTATTCCTTACCAGTCAAACATTTTATGAGGATATTTGTAATGAGAGTCTCATTAGGCTAAATTAACGTATTTCTTCCATTGGTTTCTTTATAAAGGAGGTAAAATTGCCACATTACCCGGCCCCTTCGTTCTCGGGACAAGACTTAAAAATGAATAAATGGAAATAGATCAAAGGCAACAGTAAAAACAGAACGTAAAATCAGTAAAAACAC
>NC_051391.1:47680314-47685314 GCF_015228065.2 Penaeus monodon
ATTCGATAACAACATTTTTACTTTTGCGGTAAAAAGTTAATCTCACTAACCTTTGCGCTAAAAATCAAATCTGATGACGTAACAGGTACAGTGCGTGTTTCTTCCTATCATTCTTCTTAACCAAATTTCACTGGATCACAAAATCATAGAATGAACAATCACTTACCGAGTTTTCATACCACAAAAATCGAAAAGCGACCCAGTATATATTCCTCTGGGATAAGTCCATAATGCACTTTGTTACACCGAAGAGTCACTTTCGAAATTAAGTGTCACATCACCCTCACCTGATTATACTGCCTTTGCCCTCCCCTGATTGACTTCCATTTCCATCTCTTTACCTTAACTCCCCTTCTCTCTTCGTATTTCTCCCCCTACACTTTTTTTCTCATCCCTCAGACACCTTTCGCTTGTACACCTATTTTTTCGCTTCGTTATTGAACTTCTGTGGTTCAATTATTTTTTGTCTTTCTTATATTTTCTTTTTATTATGATTTATTTGTGAGCATTTAGTCCTTACGTACAGCTTTATTCTGTTTGTTTGTCTGTCTGTCTCTGTCTTTCTCTCGTTCTCTCTCTTTGCCCCCCCCTCTCTGTTTCTCTCTCTCTCTCTCTCTCTCTCTCTCTCTCTCTCTCTCTCTCTCTCTCTCTCTCTCTCGGCATTAATGTCTCTCGATCTTGAAGTTTGCCTTTAAAAAATTATCAACTAGATTGACCTCTATTCTCCTGTCAGTCAGTCCCTTCAAGACTTCCTGAATTGAACCCTTTGTGCATACGATGAGATTTTCTTCGAAATAAAATTCTCAATTGATTCTCATCAGTTTCACCAGACTAGAACGTAATATTCTGCTTCTTGTATTATTTCAATTTTGTTATGATCATGGTCATTGGGTGTTAACGTTTAATTATAATAACACTATCAGTAAGGTCATTCGTGTAATACAATAATTATCACTTTTATAATCAATGTTGAAATCATAATTATGATTATCATTATTATAACTATTAACAATTGTTTTTTATTACTATTGCAGGTATTGCTACTGCTACTCCTATTACTATTTTTAATACCAATGTTGCATTAAAATCATAAATACTAATAACAACTCTCATACATATTTTTACGGTAAATAAAATATTAAAAAAAAGATCACGAATCATTTGTCTTTCACCCACGACCTTGCATGTCTGGCTGTAATTTGGAAGTCGAATTGCACCGATGATATTTAGAGTAAACTTTTTGTTACAGAACACGAATCCACTAAACTTACCTTGGGGACAGCACGAGCGAAGGGTTAAGTTGCAACGGCTGCAAATATACATTTCAAAACTTGCCCTGTCACTAAATTCAAACTTGCTAAGAAGGTTTATATAAATTGATGCATTATATATGTAAATCTACCTATTAGCATGTCCATATCTCTATTTATGTATATTGTAACACTATTATATTATATACTATAAGATACTTATACTCTTAAGTGTGTTTAATAGACCAGATATTTACCATTACCTGATCTACGTTTCTTGAAATCCATTGACTAAAAATTACTATCTGGTTACTTTCATAGTGTGCCAATGCCACGAAAAGTACACAAAAGGAACTTATTACTTGAGTTAGTCCTTCAACCAAGCTCCATCTCACCGTGGCACTCAGGCTAAAGCGATCTCCAGTCAGAAATATTCCATTGTTCGGAGTCCGTCGCGTCTTTCACGGAGGTTGAAAGGATTACACTTAATATCTTGTGGTTTATACAAGATCCCGAGTCTGAATCAGGAGCGCCGAGAGACCTGACAATAGGTGTGTCCAAGCGGCCAGTAATGTCATTCGTGGGACATGTATAACGTAGGGATATTCGTGGTTTTAATTGTTGTTGGTTGATTGCTTGTCTGCGTGCAATGTGGCCTGTGTTAACATAGTCTCAGGACATAAACATATCCTCAGATATCTTTAATCGAATATAACCTAACTTGACTTTGTCTAACCCTAGCTCAACCTAATAAAATCTAACCCAACTGAAGACTGAGGAACATCATGCGAGCCCCTATGATCAGTGATGTAGAATGAGTATGAATAACTATTAACTGATACAGACGCTTACTTTCCTGTATTTTATATAATTATCCATTATTATTAAAATGAGTTTAATGGCGTAATTCGGCTACCCGAGACGGAGCTTACTGTATCATTTACCTTTCAGTTTAGATTAAAATGCAAATAACAGAATACGTTAAAGACAGTATATAATTTCACGTCATCATATTGCTTTATTGATTTTCTAGGGTATCAGGTTGCTTAATAGTATCCACTTGTGTCGCGTTGCAATGGATAAATAAACAGACAAGTATCGGGCAGTTTTCTTTTATCAGTTTCCGTTGATGGCAATTGTAATGAAGAAAAAAAAAAACAAATATATATAAAGAAAGGAAAAAAATGTAAATGAATAAAGCCAACTATGATTATCATCATGATCCCATTGCTACTCGTACTGTTGTCGTTATTTGTCACTATAAGAGATAGATCGATAGATAGTACTCCTAAGATTAGTTCAAAGGGTATTAAAAAATAAGTAATCAAAATTCATTTGGATCATATGGTGATTCTTGGTTGGCTGCAAGTTGGCAGCCACCTTATGGCGACAACGATAACCAGATTACACTCTTTAACGTCTACTGCTACTCCCTATATATGATGATGTAAGTAACGATAATGATATTGCGTTCGGAACTGCTCCTCGAACTCCGGCGGACTAGCAACCTAGTCAGAAAATAGCGTTCGAAACCCCGTCTCTCAAGTCGTCAACTCAGACCTCCAGAGAGCAGACCGAGTTTGAGGAAATGGATTAATTTGTAAACTAAAAAGGGTCCAGACGTCACAATGTAACGGTCTTTTTTCAAGAAATATGTCGATAAATCTGCTTTTAATATGTATAACAATGAATCTGAGGATATACACACCCATTTTCGTCTAGTAATATCCATAACAACTCTCGTTTATAAGAACATTGGCTATGCCATTCAGTTTATTACTTTATCATTTGCGCCTTGCAGGTCCTGGAGGCTCCGAACGCAAACAACTTGTCCGAATTAACAAGTCGTCTATCAGAGCCGGGCGAGCAGTCATTAATGATTATTTAGTTATTGTTATTATTATTATTTATCAATAATTAAGCATTGATAACTGGGAGAGGCGGTCAGTGAGACACCCCCCCCCCCCCAAGATTGCGACTTACATAGACGTTAACTTTCGGTACTTGTTCTGCAACTCCAAAATACATAGAATTTCCATCCTTCCTGTTGACTCGGCAGATAATTTTAAATAATCAATCAATCCCAGAGGGTAGGGGTCGGCGTTCCCTTGGAGGACATAAATATTCGATAGACACCAGCATGCTATCCATTAAGTTCAGTAATTTTGCCGTAATCCTGTTCACAAATCGAAAAATATATGATAAATAGACGAAGGCAGTTGCATAATATATTTATATATCCAACGGGGGAAGTTTAAAGAATGAATCGTACACCATTAGCTGGTTTTAAAAATGCATAGTGTACTGCAATAAACACTTCACGCTAGAAAAAAGTTGGCTTTCAATGACGCCATTAAAAAGCCGCTATCTATAGAAAAGGATACTTGAAGTGAATTTCTTAATGTTCCAGAACCTGCTCTGAAGTTGTTTGTAATTATTACTGTTGTAGTATCATTATCATAATTATCATTGTTATCATAATTATTATTTTCAGTTATTGTTATCGTTATTATTATTATTATTATTAGTAGTAGTAGTAGTAGTAGTAGTAGTAGTATTGTTGTTGCTTCTGCTGCTGCTGTTTTCGTTATGTTTTATCATCATCATCACCATCATTATCATTATTAAGGCTTTTACTTTTGTTATCACTATTATTATTATTATTATTATTATTGCCATTATCTCTATTATTATGAATATTACTAATTTTGTAATGATTATATAATTACAATTACCCTTATTGCTAATGTTACTTATATTTACTGTATTATTGTTTTTACAATTTTGTATTGTATGCCTGTGGTTATTGTCATAAACCATAGCCAAGATAAAAATGGAAATGGTGATAACTGTAAAAATGATATTTATGATAGATACCAATAGAAAAAATAATGGTGATGTTGAAATCTAGTTGATTTTCCTAGTGTGTACTAACAGTTTGATTAATTTTCATATTGATTAAAGGATAAGTGATATGTTGTGCCGGTACGAAACTTCAGATTAGTGCCTCGAAAGCAGTTGATATTGATTGTGAATTGCAGTAAATCAAAACAAAAGTATCAAGAAGCCTTTTTGATATATACTTTTTCATTTTTCACTTATGCATTGGAACTCCTCGTCTGATGTTTAATGTTTTACAAGGTACATTATGGTACGAATCGATGATCAAGCTGATAAGTACAATAGCATCACGGTACCATTTTACATAATGCATAGGGTGTATCATCATAGATTTGTATCATCATATACAAACTGCCTTCATAAACTTCAGAAAACTTAGGTATTACAGAAAATTAACGATTTGTGTTACGTTGCAACCTTTTAGCCGACTAAGGGATGATAATTTGTTGATCGACACCAACTCCTATGTTGCATAAAATATTACCCGGAACAAAACATTTTCTCCAATTTTCAGTCTTTGTCATATCTGAAAGGTGATCTATTTGATTTCTCTTCCATCTATTATAAGTGAAAGAATATGCATTATGTTTTCTTCTCAGAAATACTTGCGTATGCTATTTGTGCATGTTTGACACACACACACACACACCACACACACACACACACACACACACACACACACACACACACACACACACACACACACACACACACACACACACACACAACATACAACAACAATAACAACACAATAAATATAGATATATAGATAGATAGATAGACAGATAGATAGATAGATAAATAGATCGATAGATAGATATTTATGTATATAAATATAGATGTGTTAAT
>NC_051391.1:47687814-47690314 GCF_015228065.2 Penaeus monodon
AGCAGAAGCCAGGGTGTGTTCTGTGTATCTGTCCACGCCCTGTCCGAAGCGTCACGTCGGAAAAAAGGCCTCGCTGAAGGACGTCCTAATCGGCGGCAAGGCTGACATCGGCAAGTTACCGCACCGAAGAAGAAGCCTTAAACAGCATCTCGTCCAGGTCTTTTCCGCTCGTGCATTCAACGTATCAACAACGTCCTCGGCTGGGTTCTGCTGCAGATGCCGCTTGCGTCTTCATCTCAAGGGAGCAGAAATTACACCTCTGCTCTATCAGGGGTTGGTGAATGAGTAGAAAGTATTCTCAATATACGATAATTCATTCAGCGTGAAGAAGGGAACCCACAATTTGTTTTTTTTTCACAGCCATTATTTCTTTTGTTTGATTAATTTCCTTCTCCCTGGTACACATGTGCTTCCTTAAAATGAAAATGTTCTCCTCTATAAGTTTTTATGGGTAAAGATTTTCCAGAACGACCTGTACGCAACAGCTGATGTGGAGACGCAGTACATCCGACAAATCCTTTAAAGGTAAGACATCAAGCGCAGGGAAAGGAGGCAGCGGCAGTAAATGTTTGTTCTGCTACCGGTAGGTGCACCAGCGGGCTCTCAGGCGAAATGAGAGAACAAGCGCGTGACCTGCCCTGACCTGAGCTGGGAGAGAAGAGAGAGGATATAAGTCCATTCCTGCACTGAAGAATAAAACCAGATTGTCAGAGTTCTCTTCCGTAGAAGCCTCCTGAACGCAATATTCAGATATGGTGAAAAGTGCTGTGCCAGATTCCAAAGTTATCTAAACAGTGGCACTTCAAAAACATAGGCAACATTGGTAAAATACCTCACGCAAACATAGTGAAAGATCTGCGAAATAATAAATTTATTTGATTATTGATGAGAAAACTGATATAAGCACATCTAAAATGCTGTGCTATACTATGTGAATATCACAACAAGGAAACTAAAAGCTCGCAGATCTAACAATTTTTTGCAAAAAAAGTGAATGTTGTGGTTCAACAGGGGAGAATTTATTCCAGCTTCTCACGAAATACCAAAAATAATATCTCTATTGAAAATCTTGTTGGCTTTTCATCAGATGGGGTAGTAACATAATGGGATGCAAGAATTCATTAACTAGCCGCCTTAAAGACAAAGTGCCGAATATTACCATCATTAGACGTAGTTCGATTTACATACACTTATTTCTGCCAAAGCCACACAAATGATCATACATTTGCTCATACGAGATGGTTGTCCTTACACATGCCTATGAAAAGAATAATCTCACAATGGGAGCGTCCGTCGTTGTTCCTTAAGGAAAAATGTAACAAAGATTTGGAGTCCCTAAATAATTTCATGATGCTTTAACCGATTCTTCAGTATCATTTCTCGGAGTTTATCCTGATGATATTTACTGATTTTAACTTAGAGAAGAAATTCTACCTTCCATTTGCTATATAAGGCATGCAAACAACTCTGTGATGACACATTAATTTGCTACTGCAGGCATTATCTTTTGGACAGATCTGCAGAGTATTGATCCAATTAACGATTCTTTATTTTTCTGCCAATAGGTCAGATCTATTTTGGGGGCAAGGTAACTGTGTTAATGCAAAAGCCAGAGATAAAAAATATTTTCTTTTACAAATACTTGCGTAGAAATGAAGGCAAGATTTCTCCTGTAATCATTTTTAAACAATGTGCAGCTGTAACGTAAAAAAAATGTTTTGGTAAATACTTTTTGATGGAAGTCCCTTTCCATCCAGGTTCCAAGAAAATTCAAGGTGATCTAGAGCAACTCGATAGAGAATGAACACATTTCCCTGACACGGATATTCTACCTGCCTCAAAAACATCAACAAGACTTGAAGAATTTTCCAAAGGCCTCTTGAAACTGACGAATGAAGATGACGTTCCAGTCTTCAGAATTACGCCAATTTTTGCTCTTGATGCTCTTGCCCTCCCGACATCGAATATCGATGCTTAAAGGCTTTTATCTAAAACAGGATTAATTAAAACTAAACTGAGTAACAAGATGACACCATCCACCCAGGCAGCTCTAATGCATCTATCTAAACACGTAAAGGAGTCGGGAGGATGCAGTACATTTTAACCGACGATTGAAATAATAGACTCAGAGCAAAAACCTGTCCAGAAGTAAAACTATTATTTGTATATAACATATTAGTGTATATTATACAAATGTTAATCTTGCTTGTTGTGATTAATTGTTTGATTAATTTGTAATATAAATATTTTGTATGAGTAAAATAAATTTACCTATCTTAAATGTGTTTTTATTCTACTAATTACTAATTAGTGCAACTCATATTCTTCGTAACAGAATGTTTATATGCCCACTACTTCTCGCTTCACCCTAACAATATATTGTACTAAACATAGGTAATAGGAAAATTATAGTTAACCCCCCTCAGTGTCTTGATCCCCATTTTCTTTGATTGCGTACGGTAGTGTCCATGGAAAGAAAGATACACAAATAGAAAGATAG
>NC_051391.1:47694675-47700118 GCF_015228065.2 Penaeus monodon
ACCACGACCCCCAAACAACCACACCCCCCCCGGCCACACCCAAAACACCCCCCCCCCCACCCTTTTATGAAAAAACCATTTACCTTTTTTGTTCGTTGTTGTTTAAATTTTTAAAAAAAATTAAAAAATTTGGTTCCTTTTCTTTAAAAGGGGGGTTTTTTTTTGGTTGTGGGGTGGTTTTGTTTTTTTGGTTTTTGTTGTGGGTCGTTTAATAAAACCAAAAGCAAAACAAAAAAAAAAAAATATATATTTATAATTTATATTTATATAATATATATAACTTTGTATTTTTTAATATAAATTAAATATATATATATAAATATATTAGATATATATATTTTTAATATATTATAATATATATTATAATATATATATAAAAAATTTTTATAAAAATATAAAAAAGGATTGGGGTTGAAAATATATAATATTTGAATAAATTTTAATATTTAAATACAGGATTATTTGATTTTACAATTATAACATTTTTGTATTGAAAGATATTTAATTTTAATTCTTACCCATGATATTATATATATTTTATTATGAATTATATATATATTATATATCTATATTATTTATAATATATATATAAAATATTATATATTATAAAATAAAAAAAACCAAAAAATATATGATAATATTTTATAATATAATATTATATAGATATAAAATTATATATTTTAATATATATAATATTATAAATATATATAAACCCCACACACACACACCACACCCCACCCCAAAAAACAAAACAAAACACCACCACACAAAAAAAAAAAAAAAATTTTATATAATATATTATAAAATATATATATTATAAAAAAAAAAAATATATTTAATAAAATTATGATATAAATAAAATAAAACAATATTATTATTTTAATAAAATTTAAAAATTTTCCATGGGGGGGCGTTTTTTTCCTTTTTTTGTTTGGGGTTTTGTTCCCTTGGGTTTTGGTTCGTTTTGGGTGCGTTTTTGTTTTGGTTGGTTTGGTTTTTCTTTATATTATTAATTTTTTTAAAAAAAATTTATTTTTATATTTTGATAATATTTTATATATATTTTAATATAAAATATATTTTTATATAAATATAATTAATATATTTTTTATATATATTTATATATTTTATATATATTTTAAAATAATATTTTATAAAATATATATATGTATTTTAAAAAATATATATATTATATATAATATATATATATATCTATAAAAAGAGTGTGTGGGGTGGGGAAACAAAGAAAGTAACAGGCTAGGCCTAAAGGAGACAAAGGGGCCCCAAGAGCGAGATAAATGACAAAATAGCGCGACGATATACGAATTTCGGAGCCAAGATGAAGCAGAGAACGCAAAAAACAGGGAAAAATTTGGGAAAAAATGGGAAACGCCACGTCTGATGGAATGTTAGAAGGTTTTTTATGATGATAATGAAATTTTGTTAAAATTTTATCTAAAAATCTATATTATAATAAACACATGCATATATGGATAATTTTATATATTAAAATTTTAATATATATATATTTTTATAATATTATATAATATTATATGGTGGTTTTGTGTATGTGTGTGTGGGGTGGTGGTTGGGGTGTGTTGGGGTGTGGTTTTTATAATTTAATTAAAATATATATAAAAAATATATTTTATATTAAATTTTATAAATATATATATATAAATGTATTTTTAATTATAAATATATAGGTTTTTATATATTTTATAGATATAAATATTATTTTAAAATTTAATATATAATATATTATATATAAATATATATATATAATTTAATATATATTTATGCAAAAGGTATAAAATAAATTTAATATTTAAATACAAAAATATTAAAATTTACGAAAAAATCAAAAATTTTTATTTAAATTTATTTAAATTTTTATTAAAAAAATTTATTTTTTAAATAAAATTATTTTATATTTATATATATATATAATATATATATATATATTATATATAAAAAATTATATACATATTATATATATAAAAATTATTATATATATATATATATATATATATATATATATATATATATATATAATGTGTGTGTGTTTGGTGTGTGGTGTGTTTGGTTTTGTGTGTGTTTTTTGGGGGGTTTAGAACGACCCACAATGCAAAAACTGGTTATTTTAAAGAAAATACATTTTTTGAAATCCACCTGGTTTTCCATCTTCGTCGAAGAGGAAAGGAGCGAGGGGTATAAAAGAGAGAGAGGAGGGGAAACCGGTTAACCCGGGGCATGTGAGGACGGGGACGAACGGAAGCAAGGGGGGAGGCAAGTCGGCCTCAGTAAAGGGGTGAAGGGGGAGGAGAGAGTAGATTCCTCAGGTAGCACAGGTAAGGGACGGACAGTGATGAGTCTTTTTAGGAAAAGGCGTGGTAGAAGGCACGCCGTGGTGGATAACGCGAGTCGAAAAACATGACGAGGGGCCCAGTTTCGAGAACGAACGACCGGGAAGTCATCCTCCATCCAGGTACTGTGCTCACAGATCGGAGGACGCGGAGGAACAGCGAGGTGGCAACCCCTCTCTATACTGGAAAGGATGGTATGGGGAAAAGTATGAAAAACCACTATCCCTAGGCTTCCTGTATAGGGGAGAAGGGGGGAAGCGATCATAGAGCGAGAAAAAAGGGTTTTTTCCCAAAAAAGGGGCCCGGGGATCTGTGAGCTTGGAGTTGACCCGCGTTGCCCCTTCCTCCTCTTTTATACCCCCCCTTTTTTTTTCCTTTCAGACCTCAAAATCGAATCCAGGTGGGGTTTCGAAACTGTAGTTCTTTTTCAATAAATCTAGTATTGCATGGTGGGTTTTTCTACCGTAGTATCAACCGGAAGGGTTTTTTCCATTCAAAAACCAACACACACATACAACAACAACACACACCCCCACACACATCCCAAAAAAAAACCCACACACCCCAAACACCCCAAACACACAAAAACAACACAAAACCCACAACACACCCCACACACCCCACACAAAAACCCAAAAAACCCAAAATATAAAATATTATATATAATATTATATATATAAAAATATATATAATTTATGTATATATAATATATAATATATTATATTTTAAATAAATATTTTTATATATTTTTAAAAAACCACACACACACACACATAACACGTGTGTGGTGTGGTTTATAATAATATATATAATATATTAAATATATATATATATATATATATATTATATAAAAAAAATTAAAAAAACCACACCCACCACACACACACACAAAAACACACGTGTTGGTATATTAAAAAATATATATTATATATATATTTTATAATATATATATATAAATATATTAAAATATATATACGTTTATGATATACACCAATGTATATTGACACAAACACAACACACCACACAAAAAAAAAAAAAAAAAAAAAAAAAAAAAAAAAACATTTTTTTTATTTTATATATATAATATATATTATATATATATTAATATATATATATATATATAAATATATTGTATATATATTTTATATAATATAGTTATATATTATATATAATAAAAATATATATATAATTTTTTATTTTATATAATTTGTGTGGTGTGTGTGTGTTGTGTGTGTGGGACAAATTTAAGTCTACATGATTTTGTGGCTTTCATTAAATAAAAACAAAAAAAAAAAATATTTTTTTTATTTAAAAATATTAGGAGTTTCCTGTATTCTCTAACCCTTTTCTTTTAAAAAAAAAAATATGCACGACCAGATTATCAATTTGTTGACATGTTTTAAAAATTTTTTGTCTCTTACTATTGCACGGATTTCTCTGATGTTTTTATGGGCGTTGTCTACATCAGTTTTACATAGATTTTCGGAGCAAGGAAGAAAAACGAATTTTCTCCAATTTAAAAAGGGTGCCCAAAAAGACTTTAAACTATAAAGTTTTGCATTTTTATCATTACATGTTTATAACTTAAGGCCCCTTTAAACAAAAAAAGAAAACTATTTTAGTCAGATTTCGTGGAAAGATTTGTGACCCACAAGAAATTATTTTTTTATTTTAACAGAAAACAAAATTTAAAGGGCTTGCCCCCGCAAAAAACAAAAGAAAAAAAACCATAATACATTTTTCTTGATATCAATAGTTAAGGGATTGCCAATACTCCGCAAGTGAGCGGTAATTTGTTCCAAAGTATGCAGCCATTATAGCTTACAAACTTTATACATAATTCAGAGTTCGGTCTGGGTGGTTGCAAACATTTTCTATTTAAAGAGACAAATTATTAACTGACAACTGACTGAATATGCATTTCCATCACCAGTAAGCGAAAGCTGTAGGTCAATTTGATTGTAGACAAGTCCTTATAATGGGTCAGTGCGGTCGTTGTATTTAGCCTTTGCAATTATTCAATTTGTTTGGATATCAATAGTTGAAGAATAGTATCATAAGCAAAAGTCCGGACAGCTTTGCAGCACTGGATTTCTTCGTTAATAATTACAGCTACAGATGTAAACTTTACTAAGAATAAAGTTACCGAAATCGGATGTTAGCGGAGAGATTTTCCCAAAAAAGGGTAATAAACTGGTTTTTAGTTCTCTGTTGTTAGTGGCCGATACGTTTAGAATCTCTGCCGAGGGGAAAATTCAGCATCGTCAGCAAAGAGGGTTAAAATTTAAAAAAATTAGACGTTTTGCAATCCGTTTTTATAGGGAAAAAAAAAAAAAGAAAAAAAAGCCCCAACTTCGGGGGGGCTTCATGAAAAAACACATTTTAAAAAAGAAAAATTTTTTAGTACTTTTATTGTCGCCCCAAACAAAAGATAAATAGCCCTCAATGCAAAAAAACGACCCAAATTCGTATATCAAAGGCTTCAATGACCTGGACACCCTTTTTAAAATAAAAAAGTTTGTGGAAAAGTTTTCTAAACCCCAAAATTAATCTATGGAAAGATGTATTCCTGGTATACTCTCTAAGCTTTCATGCTAAATGTTCATAATTTTTGGGGAAGGTGCGTACTATACAGAGAGGACAGGAATTACGGATTTCGTTTTTACATACTTCAGAAAATTGGAAATTTTTGTCGATTCTGAGTGACCGGGAAATGCCCCTCTCTAGAGAAGATTTTCGACTTTTGCAATAAAAGTTGCTAAGTTTTGAAAAATTTTTTTTTTTTTTATTTTTTTTTTTATTATTTTTTTTTTCACATTGACAAGCAACATATTAATATTTTTTTTAGTTGCCCATGCAAGGTAAGATGTTTTCATATAAAACCCAAACCCCTTTTTGTAGCTTTTTTTTAATTGTCGATTTTTTACTCCGTAGGCAACAGGCTTTTTGTTTAACTCGTCAGGTTTTTATACCCAGTTTTTGGGTTAAAATTTACCTTTTAAAGTATTGATCTGATGGATAGCAAACATCATTATCGTAAAACGTTTGGGAAAAAAAAAAAAAAAAAACCAAAAAAA
>NC_051391.1:47700218-47712718 GCF_015228065.2 Penaeus monodon
ATTAAAATATTATAATGATAGCAATAAAAATAATGCCAAAAAAGTAGTAGTATCATAATTCTAAATAAATAGTTATTAGAATTTTTTTTTTGAATTAGTACCAATATTATGATGATTGAAAAGTGTTAATCATAATAATTATGATAATCATGAAAATTAATTATAATAATAAATAGTAAGAATGATAATGGTAATGATAATAAAGGGTGGATGATAATAAATAATAAAATAACATTAATGATAATGTTTAGTCATAGTAGTAAAAATCCATCTTTCCATCATCAATCATCCATCAGCACACCCCAACAGCCATCATAATAAACATTATTAGTAATAAAATATATAATAAATAATAATAATAAAAATAACTATATAACAATGATAATGAATCCTTGAGGGAATCACAAAGATTACTTCCTTTTATCGAATCTTCCTCCTCTTCCTCCTTTCATTCTTCAGTCTCAACTCAGATGTTCCCGGGTCCATTTCCCCTCTTCACTTCCTTAATTTTCCCTCAAGCATTCTCCCTCTCACCCTCTTTCCATTCTTCCACTAATTTTATTCGTTCCTGATTATTTCAACGTAAACCTTTGCTTTTTCTTGGGGTCTACCCTTTTTTCCTCCCTTTTTTTCTTCTTGCACGTTCAATCCCATTAAACTAGGTCCTTCTCTTTCAGAAGTAAATAAAATTAGCATAAAATTTCAATAAAACACTAACAATTTCTTTTTTACCTCCTCTTATTCTCCTTGCGGTCTCCCCCCCACTATTCCTCCGCAATCCCTTCGCGTTTTTTTTTTTTTTTTCTTTCTTTCTTTCTTTTTTAGTGTTCCTCTTATCCTCCTTTTCCCTTTCCTTTCTCAATTTTCCTCTTTCCTTTTCTTCTCTGTTTTTCCTCCTCACCTCTCTCTCGCCTCTTTGATCTATCATAGGCTTTTTTTCCTCCTATCTTTCCCTTTTATTCTATCCCCTTTCTTTTCTCTAAACTATCTTTACTTTCCCCTCATTTCCTCTATCCCCTTTTTCCTCTTTTCATTTCCTTTATCTTACCTTGCCCTTCCTAAATTTTAAATCCTTTTCCCCCAAACCTTCATCCGCCCCCCTCTCTCTCATCCTCTCCTTACCAAATTCTCCCTCACCGTCTTCAACCCCCATAAATTTTTCTTTCCCTTTCCCTTCCCACCTTTTTCCTCCATTCCCCCTCCAGTCTTTTTCCTTTTCCCCTCTTTTACCCCCCCCCTTCCTTCCCTCAAAGGCTCCACCCCCTTTTCCCCACTTTCCCTTCCTCCTCCCCGAATCCCCCCAGCGACGTTGAAAATTCCCAAAACTTTCCCATCACGGGGGAACTACCCAAAACTTCTCCGAGGATTTGAAAAAAAAAATTTAAGACCCCTGAGCAGGGACCCCCCCCCTGAGAGGTCGCCTCCGAAGAGAAAATCTCCCCTAAAACATGACAATCTTTTCCCAATTGTCCTTTAGGCTCCCTCGCATCCGGCCGGCCCAAAAGGGAGACCGCTCTAATTTGAATTTAAATTAACCGATAAAAAGCGATTCGCACGGTCCACTTTTTGTTGTTGTTTGTTGTTGTTGGAGGATTTGCCTACGTTCTGGAATGTTTTTCTTTATCTATCTATCTTTTCTTTTTTTAAATCTATGAATCTAGCTATTTACATAAACAAAACACAACACAACACCAAAAACCAACAACCAACAACCAAATATATAATACATATATAACATAAATTATATAATAATTATAAATATTATAAAATAAATATATATATATTATAAAATAGTATTATATATACATATATACCACATAAAAAAAACCCCACCCCCCCAACACCACTTTGTGCTTGGTGTTGTGGTGTCAATTATCTATGTGTTATTTTAATAGTATCCCCAAAAGTGACCTTAGGTTTAAAAACAAAAATTACACAGGCAAAAAGTAGCTCCTAAAATAAATAGCAAATAAGAAAATTGAGATGAAAAGGAATGAAACTCACAAGAAAAAAACTCGTTAAAGAAAAAGAGACATATACCTTGGAATGAAATGTATGAAATTAGTAGAATAACCTTTTTACAAAGGGTTTTACATAACGTTCAACCCACGGATAAAAAGTAAAACACAATAATGAGGAATCCCCCCGGTTTTTTTTTAACAGAAACAAGGAAAGGGAAAAAAGGGGTTGGTAACAGGTATGAAAAAGAAGGAAAGCACCAAAAGTTATAGGTTTTTTTTTATAAACAATTGTAAAAAAAAAAAAAAAAAAAAAAAGTAGAGATAAACTAACCAATATTTTAATTTTTTTTTTTTTTTTTAGGGACGGTAAAGAAAAATATCAGAAAAATGCCAAAGATAATTTTTCTAAAAAATGGGGAAATTTGAAAAAACATTAATTTCAATACCACAAAGAGGAAAAACAAAAATAATCTACAGAAGGAATGTCAATAAGCCATAGGGCGGTTGTGCAATTCTGGGAACGAGGAAAAAAAAAGCAGGTTTTCGCCAATGGACTCTCAACAACAGCCCCAAACACCCAACAACCAAATACAAAAAAAAACGGAGAAAAAAACATATTAAACTTTTAGGGGAAAAGGCTTTTTTTGAATTAGCATGGTCAGTTTTACACAAAGATATCCAGGGCCTCTTTTTCCCTTATAGCAAAACATTGGAAACAAATTCGTAAACGTAAAAAAAAAGTTTTTAGGGAACGAGGAGACGAAAAAAAGTTGCCAGTTAAAAAAAAAGGTTCAACACTTTTTAATTCCAGCTTCCTTGAGGGAAAATAAGGGGATTGATGCGAGATTGAGAAAACATACTAAGATAACGAGTGAAACCCTTTAAAACCATTCAAAGTAAACAAAATGAGTGTTGTTCTTTTTAGTAATTAAAACCAAGCGAATTAAAAAACAACGTATAAAAAAGGTTTAATATTTGGGAAGTGAAGTAATGTGCATGACCAACAAGAAAAAAATTTTAACCAAAATTTAAGGGGGGTTTTCAATAACAAGTACAAATTTAAGTAGCAAAAGGGAAACTGGATGCGAGTTTTTCCCTACACACTAAGGTAATTCATAAAACCCAACCCCCATCCTATGAGCTGAACAAAAGCGACGAATTAACTCGTTGGATACCTTTCGCAGCAATATTTACGATTTTCTATTTTAATAGATAAAGGGGAAGGGTTTTTTTCAACGCCTGTTTCCTCTCTTATGTCATATAGGTCAGAAACCATGGCCCAAAAATACTTTGAGAAAAATATTAAACCCTTGGAGGAAAATGGAAAGGCTATGGAATAACCCAAAAAGGGTGATTAGAGGGTAACTAGTAGAAAAAAAAAATGAAAAAAAAAATAGAGATAAACGCCCAGATAATTTGTTAACGAAGCAGGGGGGGCAGTGGACAAAGAAAGTAATAGGATAGGAGTCCGTGGACCCCAAAACGAAGCCAAGAGTAAGGCCCGTGGACAAATGGGAAAGGATGAAAAATGAGGGAAATTTGGTCCCCACACCAACACACACACACACACCATACCACCCACAAAACACAAATTACACGCGGCGCCAAACACACACACACACCACACACCACAAAATCCCAAACGCCGCAAAACAACCCCACCACCACACACCCCACCAACACCAAATACACGGCGCGCAAAAACACACACACACACACACACAAATTACCACATATATATGTATGTATACACCATACATACATAAAAATTACAAAACTCAACCCACCCGCAATTTTAATAATTAATTTGTTAACGTATATATATCATCATCATCAGCCTGAATCCAACCCACGGGCAGGAACGTAGGCCTCTCCCACAAAACTTTTCCAAACTTTTCTGTCTTGGCGTTTTTTTTTTGTTTTCCAGTCTTGACCCTCAAAATTACGTTATTTCGCCCCCCCCCCGCCATCTTGTAAATTGTGGTCTGGCTCTTAACCCCCCCTCTTTTTTTAAATCTATAGCCAAGTCGGGTTTACTTTTTTGTTTTTTGTTTTTTTTCCTGGTCCCCCCAGACATAATATGACTTGCCCGTTGTAATTTTTTTTCTTTATGATGCTCCCAAGAAATATCTTCCAATTTTTGTTGTTCCCTAAATCCCGTCGCTCTGATCCCATCCCCCCAGGCTAATTCTCAGTATCAAACCTCTTCCTCCTATCTTCTGGGGCACTTTATTAGTTTCCTCTTCGGTAATTTGTTGTAGTTCCATGTTTCCGATCGTAGGTCATAAACTTGGGAGAACAAAATCGTTAAAAAACTTTTCTTTTTACACATAATGGCAAGGAGCCTGTTGAACATGCTTTTAGTCTTTTTCTTGTTCTTTTTCAGACTTTCTCTATTCAGATCGTTTATTAGTTGCTGCTTTCATTTGCAGAATTCTCTGGGAAGAGAATAAACCATCTGCAAAAACTTAGATTGTTTTAAGTATTCGTCCCCCTATTTTGATACCCCCCTTTCCCCTTCCCCTTTCTAGCTTTTTTGAATATTTCCTCAAAAGGCAAACTGTAAAAAAAGGTTTTTTGGTGAGATGGGTTATCACCGTGTCTAAACCACCTTTTTAATTGGTATTTTTATCGGTTTTCCGTGTGAGGCTTGATGGTTGTTGTTCCCATCTTCGTAATAAACTACTCCCTGTCCCCCTTTCCCCAAAAAAGCTTCTAGTACTGCTGGTATTTGTACAGGGTACAAAATTTCCCCCTTTTCGTAAGTCGATGAATGCCAAAACCCCAGGGATTTCTTATATTCGTTTCATTTTTTTTTTCTTTATTTTGGGTAAAAGCGTGTGGGGTGTGGTCTGTTTTTTTGGAGAATCCAGTGCGGAAAAGCCTGCATGTGCTCTAGGCTGGGTTTTTTAGATTCCAGACTGTCAGGGATTGCGAGTTGTGTTTGACCTTTTGTGAACAGTTTGTAAGAAAACTTGAATGAAGGCTTAAATAGCTCAAGTAAGTTTTTAGATCCTTTTCTATCCCACTTTTTATGTATTCAAAATATTTTTTGGGCATTTTTCCAGGCTTTTCGAGTTTTTTTTCTGTTGAGAATTCATTTGATAAAAAAATATTGACTAGCTTAAACCTGTTTTGCGAATTTTCTCCTGCATCTATTAAGAGGGTTTCCCCCTTATTAGTCCCCGGGTTGTTCCGTGTTCCCCTGGTGTTTTCCATCTAACTCATGCCTTTTAAAAAACCCTCTTTTAATTCTTCTGTTGTGATATTAGGATACGTTCCTTTTTAGTTTTTTTTTTCCATTTCTGGTACCTGGGGGGATCATTGTTCTATTTATTATTTGAGTATTGGATTTCCGTAACATCTTCTCTCTTCTCTTTATTAATTTATATTTTTTCTTTGTTAGGTCCAGCCCATTCTTTTCCTTTTTTTAGACCGATTAAATTTCATGGGGCCTTTTACGTTTTTTTTTGGGATAAGCTGGGTTTTTAGTTCCCGTTTTTTTGTTTAGGCTTTTCTGGGGGCTTTGCTTGGGGCTTTTTTTACCGCCCCAATTCCCAAAAGTGCCAAAAAATTTCCCTTTTTTTTTAGGTCCCCAAATGAAAAATGTTTGTGATTTGGTCAATGTTGAGATTTTTTCCCCCTGAGAATGAATTTTTTTTTTGGGGGTGCTAAGGCTAAAATTTTTGCCCCCTCTGTCAAAGTTAGTTAAATTTGGGGCTTGGGTTTTTTTTGGGGGATGACCCTTTTTTCTTTTTTCCCCGGTGTAAAAATTTAAAAATTTGGGGGCCCCTTTGACCATTCATAGTTTCGGCTGCCAAAAAAATTTTACTTTTTTCTAATAAAATTTCATATTTTTTTTTTTATATTGCGCTTATTTGAAATTTTTTGAAGTAAAATTTTTTTTATTTTCATTTTGGGAAAATTCCGGTTCCAATTCCCCCTATTTTTTTTTTTCGAAGAATATATTTTTTAAGGTGTGTGGGGTTTTTGTGTGTGGGGTTTTTGTTTTGGGGGGTGGGGGTTGTTTTTTTGTTCTATTTTGTTTTGGTGGGGGGTGGGGGTTGTCTAGTGTTTGTGTATATATTGTGTTTTGTTGTTTTTATGGGATTATCAATTTTTTTTTTTTCTCAGGGGATGTGTATTTTGGGGGTGGGGATTTTGTGGTTGGGGGGGGGGGTGGGTGTGTGTTTTGGGGTTTTGTGGTTTGTTTTTGGGGGGGTGTGGGGTGGGGTTTTTTTAAAATTTTTTTTTGGGTTTTTACAAAATAATTTTTTATTTTTTTCAAAAACCCTTAACCACCCCCAACCAAAAAAAATTTAATTAAATTTATATTTTAAATTATTATTTTTTTATTTTTTTTTACCCCCCCCACCCCCACAAAACCCCCACACACCACAAAACACACACCACCCAAAACACCACCCAACCAATATAATTAAATTTTTATTTATAATTATTATTAATATTTATAATAATATAAAATTTTATTTTATATATATAATCAAAAAAAAACCCAAAAAGAAGATAAATTTAAAAAGGGGGGAAAAAAAACACAAACCCCAAAATTTTAAACCCCCAACCCCAAAACCCCCCACCCCAAAACCCCCACACCACCCCACACAACCAAACCCCCAAAAAAAAAATAATTTTTTTAAAATTTTTATATATTTTAAAAATTTTATATATATTAAAATTTTTATATTAATTACATTATAAATTTTTGGTTGGGGGGTTTTTTTTTTTTTTTTTTTTTTTTAAAATATTTTTTTTTTACAACCATAAAAAAAACATACAAACCAAAACCCCCAATAAACAAAAACCCCAAAAAAAAAAAAAATAATATTATTTTATAATAAATTTATAATAATAAAATATAATTTAAATATATTATATAAAAATTTTAAAATAAAATAGTATATAAATTTTTTAAATTTATTATATATAATAATTTTAATATAATATAAATAAAATATATATATTTTATAAAATTTTTGGCCCCCCGGAAAAAACCCCCAAAAAAAACAAATTTCACAAAAACCCCCCCCAAAAAAAAAAAAAACAAAAAAAAAATAATTATTATTATAAATATATAATTTATATTATTAAAATATTTTATATTTCCCAAATTTTATTTAAATTTTTGGGTTTTTTATTATTTATAATTATTAAAAATTTTTTAAAATAAATTTTTTTTTTTTAAATTAATTTTTAAAAATATAAAATATATAAAATATATTATAATTTGTTATAAAAAATATTATAAAAAGTTTTTTTTTAATATAACATTATATTTTTATTGTAAAACCAAAATTTATAAAAAATTTTAAAAAAACAAGGGGGGAAAATTTTTTAAAAAAAAAAAAAAAAAAACCCAAATATTGGGAAAAAGGTTTTTTATTTTACTTTGTTTTCCAAAACAAAAGGGGAAAGAGGGGTGGGAAAAAAGGGGGGGAAAAAGGCCCCCCCGGGGGGGGTATGGGGGCCTTGAAACCCCCTTTTTTTTGTTTTTGATTTTTTTTTGGTTTTTTGGCATTTTTCCCCAAACCAAAAAACAAACCCCCCAGTTTTTATTTAAAAAGTCCACCATATAAGTCCTTTTTTTTTGATAAAAAGATTTTTCCCACTTCCTGACATTTTTTTTTTTTTTTTTCGTGCTCCTGAAAAGGGGACTTTTGTTCAAAAATGGATTATGCAATTCCCCCAACCCCAAATCCTTTTTAAAAATTTGCAATTTTGCATTTTTGGGAGGGGGTTTAAAATCCTTTTTTTTTAAAAGGAAAGTGGGGGAATTAAAAAAGAGGGGGGGAAAATTTTCGTGCATGCAGTCTATACATTCACCTTTTTACTATATATATCATTACCCCTTTTTTTACCCCAATCCAAACAAAAAACAAAAAAACCCTTTTAAAAGAAACAAAAAAACTTTAAAACCCCTATAGGGGAAAATTGAAATTTGTTTTTTTTCCAAGCTCTGCCCCAAAGGGCCCCCTTTCTAGGAAAAAAAAATATTGTTTATATTTCTTTCCCTCTCGATATAATTATTTCGGTTAATGACGCATGTTGTTTTACTCCCCCCCCAAAAAAAAAAAAATAATAAAATAAAATAAAATAAATAAATAAATAAATTTTCATGCATTTCTCTCTCTCTCTCTCTCTCTCTCTTCTCTTATCTTCTCTTTCTCTCTCTCTCTCTTTCTCTCTCTCTCTTCTCTTCTCTCTCTCTCTCCATCTCTCTCTTTCTCCCTATAAATGCATCAGACACACACACACCACACCACACTGTCTCATCCCTCTCTCTATTTCTTTCTCCCTATAAATCTATCACACCCATACACATATAAATATACACAGACATACACAATCTGCCACCCCTCACTCTGTGAGGGGTGGCAGATTGTTAGTAAAAGCAGACATTCAAAACATATTTTTTTCTCTCAGCTATTATAATCTCGGATGAAGTGATTCCAACAGTAATGGTCTGTAAAAAAAATGTTAATCGATTGTAGTCGATTATACTTAATCGATTACGCCCATGAGGGAATTGAGTGAGGGGTCAGTATGCGCTTGTAGGACACGTACATCTGTATTTATCGAAAAAAATGGAACTCAAAATGTAATGTTTCGGTATCCGCAGGGCACTATTCCTTAGCCCAATTTATTTCTGCTTGCGTAACGGATCTCCATTTCTCAACACAGACATACTAGTTTAATCCTGTCCTGTAAACATTATATTTTGAGTTCCATTTTTTTTTTTTGTTAGATATAGAAAGTACGTCTACCAGGCACATTACAGACCCCTCACTCACTCCTCTGGGCGTAATCGATTAAGTATAATCAAACTACAACGATTTACAAAGATTTTGTTTATTAAGTCATTAATGTTGGATCATCCGAGATTATAATACTGAAAGAAAAAAAAATTATTATGTTCCGAATGTCTTTCTTTTTCCCAACAATCTGCCACCCTCACTCGGCCATCCCTCCAGCGAATGGTGTGTGTGTGTATGTGTGTGTGTGTGTGTTGTGTGCTTGTGTGTGTGATAATTTATAGGGAGAAGAGAAATAGAGAGTGGGAGAGAGAAAGTATGTGGTGGTGTGTGTCTGATACATTTTATCGGGAGAAACACACACAACACACACACCACCACACACACATATATTATATACTACACACACACACACACATATATATTTTACATATACATCCTCATTCTAGGTAATACACACACACACAAACACAAACACACACAACACACACACACACACACACAAACACACACACACACAACACACACACAAACCTATATATATATATATTATATATATAGATATATAGTCTATATATATATATATATATATGTAAATATATGATAATTATGTATGCTATATATATGTATATATTATGATATATAGTATATATAATATATATATAATATATATAGATATATATAATATTATATATATATATATATACACACACACACACACACACACACCCACACAGACACACACACACACACATATATATATATATATATATTATATATATATATATATATAACGATATATTATATATATATATAGAGAGAGAGAGATGAGAGAGAGAGAGAGAGAGAGAGACTGAGAGAGAGAGACAATAGGCAGCTACGTTCGTAAACAGGGACTGGCACATACTGTATCCCGTAGTCTTTTGTGAATTATAGTTCAGGAGTCTATGAATAGGCCCTCATGACCGTCCTCAGTCCCTCTTCCATGAAATCGCGGGAAAAATTTCTTTGTAGTACTATGCTATATATACTGTTTTTATTCTTATTATTAAAATCTTGTTAAAATTAACAGCATGAAATAATACAAAAAAATTCAAGTAAAAGGGTAAACAGGTGAGATAGATAGATAATAACTGACTACTGTGTGACTAAGCACTTGTAGAGCCATATATGGTGTAAATATAAAGATAATAAATAAAATTACATCTGTCTATGTGTGTGCACATATATACTAATTAATATATATATATATAATATATATATATAGATCTCTATATATATATATATATATATATACAACATACAGTTATGTGTGTGTGTGTGTGTGTGTGTTTGAATGTGTGTGTGTGTGTTTATGTGTGTACACACACACACACATGTAAACACACACACATCACACACACAGAGTTATATATATATATATAAATATATATATATATATATATATTATTATATATACTGATATATTATGAGATATATATATATATCTACGTATATATATATAGAGATAATATATATATATAGATATATATATATATAATATTATATATTACGTATATTATACCATATACATATATATAATATATACTAGATATATATATATCTATATTATACACACGCGCGCGCGTGTGGTCTATAGATGAAGGGGCTAATGTGTTTGTATAATATATATATTATATATATATATATACTATATATATATAATATATATATAAATATATATATATATTATATATATTATTTATAAATAGGACTTTACCAAATTGATTAGAGAATGATAAATATAACATTATCCACTGAAATAAAACCACCATCCAATACTATAAATCGAAAAAACTCATTTCTTTTTTCTTTCTTCAACCTTACGCTGATCACACGAACTCACTTCTGCTGTCTTGAGAGCGACAGGACCAACCCATGCGGGTTGCAAGTCTTGGTCAGAATTTCTAACTTTGATCATGCTCTGGTCTTGTAGTAATTTTTAAAAAGGAAAAGTAACGGGGCTTTTGCATAACTAGAATGGGAACAGTTCATTATTCTAATCATTACTATTACATATAATATCCTCATAGCATGAACACTTTTCAGAAATGAGTATGAAAATAGATTTTCGCATTTTGATATATTGTACGTCATAATTTCAGGTAAAACGTATACAATTCCTAAATTAAAGATATTACTGGAGAGGTGGGATAAGAAAGAAGAAGAATTAGAAAAACATTAAAGAAATTGTAGAATTTATTACATAAAACATTTTCATTGGCAAAGGTGAACTTTTTTTATTTCAAACTTCTGAAATATATATTTAGGAACAAAAATCTTAAAGTATCAATAATTACCTATGAATGAATGCAAGTAAACTGTTAATATAGTAATATGAAAAAGGTGTGCCTATGACTTAGTAGATTAATGCTAACGAGGCAGCAAGAAAAATGTGAATAATGTGTAATATGAAAGACTAACAGTGTGAAACATTACCTATTATGTGATACCCTTTATGATCACTGCTTGCAGACACCAGATAAATTGATATAAAAAATCACATCTTAGACACACACAGATACAGCACAAACAAATATACAAACAACAAAAACAGTAAACCACACAACATACACACACAAACAACAACACACCAGACAAACACACACACAACACCACACACACACACACAACGCAGAACACACCAAACACACACGCACACACACACACACACAACACATAATACACACGCACACAAACCACACACCACCACACACACACACACACACACACACGCACGCACGATACACACAAAGACAAATGCACGTATAGAGATATTGAAAATACTAAAGGTGAGAAAGAGTTATAAAGTGGTTTACCCACTCACGTTATAATAATTCACCATTTTAACTAGAATATATTCTACTTTTTTTTAAGACACAGTTGTAAAAATAACTATTACTAAACAAGAAAGTATTATCTGTACGCGGTTCCTTCATCCTTTAAATTCAAACCCTCCACTATGAATTCAGAAAAGATGTGTTCCCGCAACTCATACAAAGAGATGTGGATATGCTAGCGAAGAAGGGTTGATGTGTAATATACATATGTATGTATATATACTATATAGATATATCTATAGAATATTATATAATATATATATATATATATATATATAATATATATATACATATAATATATAATATATAATATATATATAAGAGATTATATTATATATATATAATTATATAAATATATAATTATATATATATATATATGCGTTGTGTGTGTTGTGTGTGTGTGGGTGTAGGTGTGTGTTATGTGCATATGGTTTCCTTTGTTTGTATGTGTGTGTGTTGTGTGTGTGTGTGTCTGTGTGTAAACTCGAGGGACGCGTAGAAATTGCACGCATTACACAAAAAAGGAGGTACTTCTCCCTCTTACCCCCCCTCCTGCTAACCTGTTAACTTCCTCCTTTCTTTTCCTTTCCGTACCGTTCATTCTCACGTCCCAACTCGCCTCCCCTTCACTTTCAGTTATATCTTCCCTCCACTTCCTGCTTTATTCTCCTCAATTCTCCACCTCCTTCGCTCCTTATCCCATTCCTTCACTTCTCTTCCATTCCACCCCCTTTTTTTCTCTCTCTCTCTTGAGCCTTTCTCTTCCCTACCTGGTCTCCTTTTATATCACTCGTTCTTCTCTGTTTCCACTGCCCCATTCCTTTATATTTAAGGCCCCCTAACCATTTCTCCGCTATTTCTCCTCCCTTTCCTCCTATCCCCTTCTTCCC
>NC_051391.1:47717653-47732653 GCF_015228065.2 Penaeus monodon
GATAAGAATAGATTAAAAAGATATAGGTATATATATATATAGAAAGAGTATATATGATATAGATAATATATATATAGATATAAGGGGTAGAAGATAATATATGATAAATATATATAATATATAATAGAATATAGTAGATAGAAATATATATAATAAGATATTTTGAGATATAATATATATAATATATATGAGATATATAGATTAAAATTATAGATAATATAATATATAATATATATATATATAATATATTATATATATAAAATATAAAATGTATATAAAATGTATATAAAATATAAATATATATCTAAAATTATGTCTATATATATTCTATTCTACTATCTTCTATTATCATCTATCTATCTATCATCTATATATATATATATATATATTATTTTAATTTTTATATAATAATTATATATGTATATAAAATATTTTGTCACTTCAAATTTTTGGAAAAAGGGTTAGATTCACTATTAACTAAATTACCGCTGCCAATTTGTCAAGATTAGTTCTAATTCGCCATCACCGCCACCACCCGGGGTTTGAGTTTCAAGGAAACCCCGAGAAAACCCAATTTTGGCTTACCTCATTTTAAGGTGAGTTGCATGAATTAACGTTCTTAAGGCTCCTTGGGTAGCTTGAATTTATTCCTACTGTGTTTACCAAAGATACAGTAGTCATAAAAACATAAAAAAAAATATATCATTGTTCTATAATCATATAAAAATAAACAGGTTGGATATCATAATATAAGTTTTAACAAATAACTATAAGAAAGAAAAAAGAATTTTTTCTACAAACCCAAAAACAAAATTTTTAAAAATTTTCCCCCCCTTCCCTTTTTCTACTAAAATCAACAATAAAAATCAGAAAGTAAAAGAAAAAATGGGGTGAGATGGGATCGAAAAAAAAGTCCCCCCTTCCCCCTCGGCATTTTCCCTTATTTTCCTTTAAAGGCTAAGACCTCAATCCGGGGCCCAAAACTTTCATGATTTTTCCCTTTTTTTCGCCCCCAAATTTTCAGAAATTTTTCCTTTCCCCGTTCATTTCTTGGCACAGTGGAATTTTGCACGCACCACACCAAAACACACAAACACAAACACACACACACACACACGAAACCCAAACACACAAAACACACACACACACACACATACCCCACTCACACAAAAAACCCCCTTTAAAACACACACACCCCACATACACACCCCACACACTCATATATATATAAAAATATATAAAATATATATATATATATATAAATATATATATATATATAAATGTGTGGGGTGTGTGGTGTGGTGTGTGTGTGTGTGTGGGGTGTGTGTGAAAGTGTTTTACACACACACACAAACACACACACACACACACACACACCCCAACACACACACAAAACACAACCCCCACCCCCAACCACACCCACACCCACATACAAAACACTCAAAACACACACAACACACCACACACCCACGCACACACACACACAAACACAACAACACATAAAAATATAAATTATAATATATATATTATATATTATATATAAAATATATTTTTATACATAAATAATTTTAAATATTTTAAAATATATTTATATATATATATAATATTTTATTATATATAATTTTATATATATATATATATTATAAAATATATTATATATATATAATATGATGGGTGTGCACGCATCGGCGATTGGTGTGCACTTTCCTGTTTTATATTAAGGGGCCCGGTGGCCGATGCTTAGAGCATCGCATAAAAACTTCAGTGGGCAACTGAGTTCGGGGTTTTTAGTCACGGCCGGCGCTTTGTCCCGGGGGAAAAGGAAATTCCCCTCGATTGCCTCCCAGAAAACGAAAATATCCCCTTGAAAGTAAAACGCAGGGTCGTAAGGAATCACCGGGTGGCAAAAACCCGGGTGATTAGGAAGGGCACCCAAAGGGCAAGGGTGGTTGCATAAAACCCTCAAAAAATTGGAGAGGCCTATGACTGCAGGGAATAAAGGGCTGTTAAAAAAAAAACATAATATATTATATTTTTATAATATATATATATATATATATTATATATAATATATATATATTTATAATATAGGGTGTGTGTGTGTGTGTTGGGTGTGTGTGGTTGTGTGTGGGGGTGTGTGTGTGTGTGTTGTGGTATAATCTTTAATAAAATATACAAAATCACCACACACAACACAAAACACGACACACATGCACTTACAAAAAACAAAGGTGAGTGTGTTATTTTATATGTATATATATTAATATATAATATATTATAATATATAATATATAAAATATATATATGGGTTGGGGTTTGGTGTGGGGTGTGTGGGGTGTTTTGTTGTTTTGGGGTATATGATATTAATATTCACACCAACAAAACACACACACACACACACACACAAACACACACACACACACACACACCACACACCCACACCACTCCCCCCCCCCCCACTAACAAAAACAGTTTCTAAATATATATATAATTAAAATATTTAATTAAATAAAATAATATATATGTGTGTGTTGTTTGTGTGGGGGTGGGTGTGTGTGTGTGTGTGTGTTAATATTTAAAATATTAATAATATATATATATTTATATATATTATAATAAATTATTTGTGTAAATAATAAATAATATATAAAAAAATTATAAAAAATATATCAATTTATATATTATATATATATATATATTAAAAAATTTTTATTAATATAATAAAATATTTTTATAATTTATAAATATATTATATAATATATATAGACTATATGAATACAGAGCCAACAGTAGATAGATTGGGGGATCCATACATATGAAGAACATGTAATATTATTCCTCTGCCAAGAGAGTGAATAGAAATATATTCAAGCGAAACAGTAGATTCCATTCGACAAACCTCACTTTTAATTCGCCGCGCAGAGACAATATGCAAATGACCAACTTCTTTGTCGGAGAGCCGGGGGGAACCCGGGACAGCAAGCCGCCCGGGACTAGAAAGTTGCCTCTGAGTCACGTTTCCCCATAATGGGCCCCTGTATCGTTTTTCCCCCGCAAAGTTCTGATGGATGAACGACAGATGCAGAGGTTATACAAGACTATTCATGGATGGTTTTATTCAGAAGTATATATATATATATATTTATTTTAATATTATATATTATAATAAAATATAATTATATTATATATATAAATATATATTATATATAATATATAAATATATATTATATAATATAATATATTATAATAACAATATAGTAGTATGTATGTTATATATATAAATTATATATTTAATAAAATTAAAAATTAAATAAATATATTATATAATATAATATTAATATAATTATAATATTTTTCTTTATTTTTAAAATTTTATTATTATATATAATAATATATATATTTTATTATATATATATAAAACATAAAATATGAACAATATTATATTTTCTTTAATAGATTTAATTTTAAAAATTTTAAAATTTATATAATATTATATAATAAAATTTCATATATTAAAAATATATATATATTTTCATTATAATTATAATATATTATATAAAATTTATAATATTATATATATATATGTTCATATAATTTTATATATTATATATATTTATTTATTAATTATATTATATTATATTATATATATATAAGTAAAGTAATAAAAATTTTAATGTTGTGTAGTGTTTTACATACACACTACATTATATTAAACACAAACACACACACACACACACAACACACACAAACACACACAAAAAACACAAACACACAAAAACACACACACACACACACACACAACACCAACACACACACACAACACAACACACAAATTATATATATAATAAAATAAATAATATAAAATAAAAATTATTATAATATGTTGTAGATATACACTTTAAACGTGTAAATATATATATATATAAAATTTTAATATTATATATATATATATATATTTTATATATATATTATGTATGTAGTAATAGGGGGGGCCGCGGGGGCCAAAGGTTAGAGCGTCGGCTCAAGACTGTCACGACGGAATCTAAATTCGAGGGTTCGGTCCCCGGGCCCGGGTGCGTTTTTCCCTTGGGCGGGAACTTCCCCTTGATGCCACCTACCCACGGGGGAAAAGCCAGCCCAAGTAAGTGCGGTCCAACCCCGGGAAAAATGGGGAAAATGTTTAAAACCAAAAAGGTAACCCGGCCTCTCCGGGGAAAAGGGAAAGGGGCCCCCTACTAGTACTCAACTCCAAGAGATCACAACAAAAAAATACATTAAAATATAAAGCTGTGACCACGGCGGCCAGACAGAACCTACCTTTAAAAAAGAAGATGTAGTATATAAAATTTTAAACGGTAAAAAAAAATATATATAATATAAATATTAAAATTTAAATAAAAATAATATATATTTAAAATTTTAATATATATATAATATATATATATATATATATATAATTTTTTATTATATTATAAAATATATATATTAAAATTTGGGGGGTGTATGTATAATAAAATAAATATATTATATATATTTTAATTAATAATATAATTATGTATGTAATATAATATATATATATATATATTTTTTTATATATATATATATAAAAATATATTATATATGCACACACACACACACCACACAACCCATAATATATATAATATATATATATATATAATATATAAAAAAAAATAAAAATATATATATATAAATTAATAATATAAATATATATATATATATATATAAATAAAAATATTATAAATATATATATTATATATATATAAATATATACATACATAATTATATTATATATATATAATAAATATTTTATATATATATATTAAATTATATTATATATTATATGTAATTTTTAGAATTACGTGAAGAAACCCCATGTTATTGAGAGAGAGAGAGAACATTTCGTTCTGAGCTTATGACATCCATATGCTTTAGAAGAGGCAGAAAGCCTGACTGGGAATAAGATCTCAGGAGAGGTAGAGATCCGCCGGGTGGCGATGCAACCTGTGTAAATCGGGCTGTTTATGAGAATAGCTTTTGGCATCGGAGAATAAGTTCAGGGCGCAGAGGTTAATTTGCCAACACTCTTCCTTTAAAAAAGAAAATGACGATGATAACGATGATGATGATGACACCGGTAACGATAATAATGATGATGATAATGATAACGATAATAATGATGATGTCGACGACGGTAACGATAATAAAATTGAAGATGATGCTGATGATGATGCTAAGTATGTCAGGTGACTAAGGGAACAGCAATCTTTCCCACTTAGGATGAGGAGGGCTTAAGTCACCCGTACAAAGTCTAGGCAAGTATGCAGTGATAAAAATAATATACACTTGAGAAAGGGTAATAGAGAACGTCGAGAGTTGTGGCGACTTTTAACATGCTGAGAACTATACTTCCTGATGTGAAAGAGTATTATGTACAGGGGCAAAGAACAAGCAATCTGAAGAGCAATTAACAAATGTTTTTTAGATCTTGTGACTAACCAAGGTAATGCCGATTATCTGAGGACTTACACGCTCTTGTAGCTTCAGTCTTTATACAGATAATACAGTACTTATGTTATCTTAGATCCTTCTGTATTTACATATACACGGGTATTCGAGACATGCACATACACACAGTTACACTTCAATTCATTTGCCTGTATGTCTATACGCATACCTACATACCAAACTAAATTTCTATTTACAATCTTTTTATATCTCTCTCTCTGTCTATCTATATACCTATCTATCCTCTATAATTACCTATCTAGTTTATTTATTAGTCTACCTCTTATCCAAAAATTATACCCCCAATTGGTATACATAAAGTTTTATTGGGGGATAACAAATTGTTTCAGTAGTCATTTCCCGGGGTTTTTACTGACTCTCTTTTGAGTCAAAAATTCTCTTTTTAATTTTCGAAGGCGAGTTACGGAAATTTTTTTTGGTTGAGTTTGGAGTTAGTTCAAAAACCCCCTTGGTGGGTCTGGCGGTAGGTGGTTTTAAATTTTAATTCTATATATATATATATTATAAAAAAAATATAAAAAAAAAAAACAGAAGAAAAAGAAGAAGAAGAAGAAGAAGAAGAAGAACACACACACACACACAAAAAATAAAACAAAACACCACACACACCACCCCACACCACCACACACACACCACACACACACCCCACACACACCACACAACAAACAAAACAAACACACAACACACACACAACACATACCACATTTACTCACAAACCCCACACACACCACACCCCACACACACACACACACACAACACAAAAACACCACACACACACACACCACACACACACACACAACCACAAAACCCCCACACACACACACACACACACACACACACACAGAAATTAAAAAAAAAAAAAAATAAAAAAAAAAAAAATAAAAAAAAAAAAAAATTTTAAAAAGACACAAATAGGCGGTAAAAGAAAACAACAAAAAAATTTTTAAAAATTTTATAAAAAAAATAAAAAAAAAAAATTAAATTTTAAATACAATTTTTAACATACAAAGGGGGAGGGTTTTTCGCGGTGGGTGGGTGTGTGGTGCCGTGGGTGTGTGTGTGTGTGTGTGTGTGTGTGTGGTGGTGTGGGTGTGTGTGTGTGTGGGGGTGTGTGGGTGGGTTTTGGTGTGTGTGGGGGGGGATGTGGTGTGTTTTGGGAGGGGTGTGGTAAAAGGGACAGAAAAATAAATATAATTAAAAAAAAAATTTAATATAAAAAAAAAAAATAGGGTTTTAAAATAGAAATTAAAATTTTTAAAAAAATATATATAAATAAATATAGAATATACACAAGCACACAATTTGTTTGATAAAATATAAATAATTTTTAATATAAAATTTTAATATAATATATAAATAAATATATATAAATAAAATAACAAAAAATACCCCACTTTTCAATACGACAAGCAACAAACACACATTTAAATAATAAAATTAATATATAAAAAGTATAATAAAATTTAAATATAAATAATAATAACACACACACCACATTTTTATGTACGCACAAACACCACACACAATTATATAAAATAAAATTTTAATATATAAAAATATTAATAATATTTTTAAATATAAATTATAAATATAAAACCAATAGTCCCAACAATAACACACACACACCACACACACCACACACACCACACACACAGACCCCCAACACACACACAAAAAACCAAAAACACACCACACACACCCACACACCACACACCACAATATATAATATATATTATATAATATATTATAGAATTATAAATAAAAATTTATAAATAAAAAAAAAAACAATAAAGTTTATATTAATAAAAAATACATAAAAAAAAATAAATAAAAAATTTTAATTTTTAAAAAATATATAAAATATAAGGGGGGTGGGTGGGGGTTGGGGTGGGGGAGGGCAAATATAAATATAAATAAATAAAAATATAAAAAAAATATAAACACCACACACTACACACACAAAACCACCACACACACAACACACACCACCACACACACATTTTAAAAATAATATATAATAAAATAATTAAATATATAATTATATATATAATGTTAATTATATGTATATTTTTAAAATATATATATATAAAAAATTATAATATAAAATTTCATTTTTTAATTTTATATATATTAATTATAATATAATATATATATTATATATATATAATAAAAACCACACACACACCACACACACCCCACCCAAACAACACACACACTATATATAACATAACCACACACAATAAAAAAATAAAATTTTTAAAAATAAATATATAAATAAAATATAAAATTTAAATATATACATTTAATAAATATAAATAAATAATTCAAAAACATAGATAATAATAAAATAAAATATAAAGATTAATATATAATCCTAAATATAATAATAATAATAAAATATATAAATATATACACACACCCACACACACCACACAAAACCCACACCCCAAACACCACACCACCACACACACACACAAATCACAACACACACACACACACACACACACATATAAAATATAAAATTATTATATTAAAATTATATATTATATATATATATTATATATTTTAAAAATTATTATAATATATAAGTACACGATATGTGCGGTAAAATGTAATATACAACAGAAAAATATATATATATATATAAATATAAATATATAAATTTTTTAAATTATATAATATATATAATATAAAAATTATATATATAATACAACATTTGTGTTTGTGTGTGCGTTCGCGAGTGTGGTGTGTGTGTCCGTGGTGTGTGTGTGTGGGTGGTGTGTGTGTGGTGTGTGTGGTGGGTGTGTGGGTGTGTGTGTTTTGGGTGGGTGTGTGTGTGTGGTGTGTGGGGTGGTGGTGTCTTGTGTGTGTTTTGTGTAGGTAGTGTGTGTGTATTGGTGTCAGAATATATATATATATTTTATTTAATATATATATTTTTAATATTTAAATTTTAAAAATAATTAATATTATTATATATATATATTTATTTATATATATATATTTATTACAAGACACAAAATTTTGTTTATATATTATATATATATATAAATCTTTTAATATATATATATATATTATATAAATATACATAATATACACACACATTTTTCATATACAAAACAAGCACACACACACCACACATTTTATATAATATAAAAATATAATAAAAATAAAATTTAAAATTTTATTATATTATTTTAAATAAATAAACCACACACAACACACACACCACATATTTAATAGACAAGCACACAAACCCATTTAATAATAAAATTATTAATATATATATAAATATATAAGATTATATTATTAATATTATATACAAATGTAACCCAATAAAACACACACACACCACACACACAAAAAAAAAAAAAAAAAAAAAAAAAAAAAAAAAAAAAAAACACACACACACCCACACCACACACCCACAACACCCAACCAACACCACAACATACATATAAAATATTAGATATAAATATATTTTTATAAAATATAAAATAATAACATATATATATAAAAATTTTAAAATATATAAATATATATATATATAATATATATATTATATGTGTGTGTGTGTTTTTGTGTGTGTTTAATATATATATATATTATATATATATATATATATAAAATATATTATAATTAATATATATATATATTAAATACACACACACACAACACCACACCCACACCACAAATAAAAATTATATATAATAAATATAATATATATATAAAATATGTATATTAATATAAAATAATAATATGTAGAATAATATATAAAAATATAATAAATAAATATATATAAATATAGAAAAAGAAAATTTTAATATATATATATATAATATTAATATAATATATATATAATGAATACCCCCACCACAAAACACACACACACACACACCACACCCAAAAACCCACACACACCCACACAAAAAATAATAATTATTATATAATATAATATATATATATATACTTTTCATATATAGTATATATATTATAATACATATAAATACAACACACACACACACGCAAAAACCACACACACTCACACACAACACACACACCACACACACATACTCCACACACACACACACTCACACACCACACACAACACACCAACACCCAACACAACACACACACCACCACCCCACCAACATATATTAATATAATATATAAAATAATAAATATATTATATATAATATATATATTTATATGTACTATATGTTGGTATATTATATATATAAAATATTAATAATATAATATATATTATTATATATATATATTATATATAAAATTATATGTGTTGGTGTTGTGTGTTGTGTGTGTGTGTGTGGTGTGTAGGGTTTTTGGTATGACTGTGTATATAAAAATATTAATATTATAATAAATTAATAATATATAATATTAAAATATCCACATAATGTACATAATATATTAATATATAATAATAAAAATTAATAATATATATATATAAATATATATATATATACAAAATATAGAATATTTATAACACAATATGCATAATAGTAATATTATAATATATAATTAATTAATATATATATAATATATATATATATATATATTATATATATATATGTATTGTTGTGTGTGTGTGTGTTTTTGGGTGTGTGTGTGTTATATATATAAAATTATATATATAAACAACACACACCACACAACACCACCCCACACACACACCCCAAAAAAGCCCCACACAAACTAACACACACAAACCACACCCCACACACACACCCCAAACCACACGCGCGCGCGCACTACCCCAGTAAAGCACAAACAAGTCCGCGTATCAATCATACAAGGGGAAAGCTCCTGGCTCGATGCTCTAAATTTCACCCATTTTTCCCAGTTTTTTCATGCTAAATACTCGTGGGAAAAAAGGATGACAGATTTGTGAAATAAAACCTCCATATGAAATCTTGAAAAACTGAAATTTTGGCTAGTGGTTGCGAATGGGATTTGGGCCAAAAAGGGAAAATTTGGGGCTTTTGCCAAGCGAGGACCAGACACTTTTTTTTTTTTTTTTTTTTGTCTTCCCCTTTCTCCTTTCTAAAGAAAATACTGAATGTGTTTGTCTCATTTATTTTTCTATCTGTGTTTTTTGGGGTTCCTTTTTCACCCCCAATAAAATAACCCGGTGCATATGTTTTATTTCTCGTTCCTGTAAACAAGCTGTAACTAGATTGCTTTACTGAAAAATGTGTGTTTATGTTATTCCATGCACCTGTTTTTACCCCCTATGAGTAAGGGATATGTTTAATTATCTTTACATACTATCCCCCTTTCCTATACAACCTCAGACCATTATAACATGCGCCTGCCGACGTGCTCTTCCTGTCCCACAAGAGATACGAATGTTGTGTTGTTTTTTCCCCTTTCCCCAAAAACTAGTATTTCGTAAACTTTTTCCCTTTTTTTTTAACGACTGTCACATTCAAATACGTGTTCATAGCTCTCAACAGACCGCTGATAATAATGTGACGGCGAGACTTCCACCAGGGGGCCAAGGAACAACTCGACATTCCTCGGAGGAGGAGGAACCTCATGCCAACGTCATCCCTCAGGAAATAAAGAAATCAAGATATCTCGGCCGTGTTCCTTACGGCCTAAGATCGCCATTCGCCATACACTTGTAAGGCCTGACCATCTCGGGTCTCTACAATTTCTCTCTAAAATGTTTGCGTTTTTCACTCTCTATCTCTATCAGAATTAAAGAAGAAGGAAAAAAAACTTTCAAAACCTTCTTCATTTGCCGTTGCCCCTTTTGAATCAAAGTCTAAGTTACTTGGCAAAAATATCATGTGTCTCGTCTCCTTCTCTTAAGAGTAATTGCAACGTAGGTTCTCCAGTTGTTTAAGGTTGACCTAAAGATATTTCACGAAAAAAAATTAAAACTCGCGAAGAGGTACAAACATGTATATGCTTGGAAGAGTTCCATACTTAGATGTCCATATCAACACTGATGTTTCGATCAGAATTGTATCAAATGCAGCGGTTGTACATCAGTAACAATACGTAATGAGCCCTCTCATTACAGCTAATTTATAAACCTTATTCATGGAACAATTGTTATATTAATACATGTTCAGATTCAAACAAGTAAATACAAAAATGTCAATGAAAAAAAGTGAATACGTTGTTCGATGCTAAAAAATAGAAATATTTCGATGATAACTGTAATACTTACATAAAAGAAAGAACAATACTTGGGCATTAACAAGTTAAAAAAAAAAAAAAGATGAAGATAGAGAGATAGATAGATAGACAGAAAGATATATCGACAGAGAGGTAGATATAGAGAAAGAGAGAAAAAGAGATGGATAGATAGGTAGATAGAGATAGATAGATAGATAGATATAGACAGATAATTTTATATATATAATATTATTATATATATATTAATATATATATAAATTATTATAATAATATATATATTATATAATAATTTTTTAAAATTTTTATATTTATAATATATATATATATTATTATATATGAAAAAGAGAGAGAGGAGAGAGGAGAGAGGGCTATTGATGGAGAAAAACCACAGTAGTCTATAAGTAAATAGATAAACGTAGAACGGAAAGGAGAAGGAAAGACGGTGTTTGGGGGTCAGGGAGGGGAGATAGAATGATGAAAGAGAAGGTCGGAAAAAGGTGAAAGGCGAGGTTCTTCAGTTGACAAGGATAAAATCAAGGTTTCATTGCGGATGCCTGAGGGAGACGTGAGAAGACGCCTGACTACGTATACTTCAAGATATAAAGAAGCAATCTCTGAGAGATGATAAGGAGCAAATGCTTTCTCTTTTTCTCTTCTTTTCTGAGAATATGTTTGTCTGCCATTTTTTTTATCGGGCCTCTGATTGGGGGTTTTTTGTTTTTTTGTGTGGTGTTGTGTATGTTTTTGTGTGGTTTTGGTTTTTGGGTTTTTTCTGGGTTTTACTTGCTTTTTTATGTGTGTTATGTTGCTGCAGGGCGTGTGTTGGGGTTTTTTTAATATCCCTTAAAAATTTCGACCACAATTTTTACACCAATCATTATCATTTAAAGTAAATCAAATACTCTCCGGGTTAAAACAATAAAAAATCTGAACACTTCTTAACAAAAAATTATTTATAATTTTCCCTTTTGTCATCCATACCGATAGCTTATAAGGTGAAAAACCACGTTCCTTTATTTTCAGTACATTACCCAGTGCTCGTCTTTTCTTGAAGTGCAAAACGAAACCCCCAAAATTTTGGGTTTCCCTCCCCTTTTAAAAAGGAAAATTACGTATGCATTTTCTTAGATGATTCAAATATTCCATGCTCATATTACATATCTTTTCTTTTACTACTAATTTACTTAGTTTATCTATACATAATAATGACAATACTAAACACGCTGATGATAATAATATCAATAATGAGGAGGAGGAGGAAGTGGAGGAGGAAGATGAGGAGGAGGAGGACGAGGAGGAGGAGGAGGATGCTAATGTTGATGATGATGATGATGATGATGATGATGATGATGATGATGATGATGATGATGATGATGAGATGATGATGAGATGTGAGATGAAAGTGATGATGATGGTGGAGGAGGAGGAGGAGGATGGGAGGGGGATATTTTTATCTCATTATTTTTATTATCATCATCATCATCATTAGTTTCATCATTATTATCATTATCCTTACTCTCACTATTTTTTTTTTTATCAGTATTTTTATTTTTGATATTATTGTAATTATGACCTTGATCATTATTGTTAGCTTTTCTCCATTAATGTTATTATTCTGAATCATTTTCTATATTTTTATTTTAATTTTATTATATTACAACAAAACTACACTCTATTTCATTATTGTTGTTTTAATTATTGTTACTATTATTTTATTTCTATAAGCAGTATCATTTTTATTGGCACTAGTATTATATTTATCTCATTATTATAACTAATATTATTATCACCATTATTATCATCACGGTTATTACTACCACTACTACTATAATTACTATTATAATTAATAGTTTAATTTCCTGTTAGTACCCTCTTTGCCTCCTCATTATTATTCATAATATTTATTATCATGATTATCATTACAACTATTTCTAATACTATCATTATTGAATTGTTTTATCAAAAATAAGACTTTACTGCTATCATTTTCATGTAGAAAAACTTTTCTTTCCAGTTATCTATAGCATCATTGTTTAGCTTCGAAACTTTTATCTGCTCTCGCTTGCAATGCTTCCTTTTCATTTGTCGAATATTTTGTGAAATGCAACTGATTTCTTTTCAGAATCTATAGTCTCATCTTCGTCATTTTCCACTTGTTTATTGAGTTTCTCTGATATTCCAAGAACCAATCATTTACGTTGTAGTACACTAGCTTCCACGAGCATTAATCCCCAGAGGTTGTCATCCCTCCTGTTTTACATGTCACCGAGTGTTGTTCTCTCTTTAAAAGTCGATGTTCCTGTAATACAGCTCCGGCGTCTGTTCTAACTTCCATCCTCATTTCCCTCTCCATTTACTTTGTCCTGTTAGTTGCTTTGGCCCCACCATACCCTCCCTTCGAGGCTGTTTTGAATGCCAGTTGTTTAGTTTGATTCCCTTCCTTGTTCACTTCTATTTTTTTTATTTCTTTTAATTTTTCACGGGAAAAATAAGAAAACCCGTCAGGCTGAAACATAATACAAAACCCCGCTTCCCTTTTGGAACTTTCAATACTCTGCAACGTATTTTCTTCGCTGCTAATTCTTATTCATATTTTTTTGACAATTATTTCCTCTACCTCATAATATCATTTTCATGTTTTAATGAATATCCTTTTCCCTCCCCCCCCGCTGAAAAAGCTCGGGACCCGATTTTTTCATCTCCATTTTTTGTAGGGAAACGTAGCCCTTTTGTTTGGGAATTAACTAGTCAATTCCCGTGATTTTTATCCTTTGTTATGGTTACCCAATCGAGCAATTTTTACAAGGTTTCCTGGGGGGGTTTAAAAAAAACCCCCTAACATTTTTTGCTGAAATGAGAACCAGGGCGAGATGTTCCATTTTGAAGGCGTCGGCACTCAGGTTGATATATTATTTTTTAAGAGATGGTTTTAGTGCCAAGTGCTTTATCAAAAAGTTTTTCAGTTTAAATCTTTTTTATAAGATAGACCTCGATATGTTCATGTTAGTGCACTTAAAATCTGATAAGGGGAGTGCACGTATGAAGTATAAGGTCTCATTTGTCTATTGATTATAATGAAAAAAAGATATTTCCCCTTTTTTCTGTGTTTACGTTGGTGGGTAGGGAAAAAGCAGGTTTTGCTTCGGAGGCTTTCTGAAGATGGCTGATGGGAGCGTAGGCGGAGGTCGAATATGTAGGCTTGTGCAGAGGCGTAACGGGCAGAGATAGGCCCGGTAGGAAGCCTGAAGTGATGGTCCCCAGGAGGAGGCAGCTTTCAAGTTG
>NC_051391.1:47737653-47745153 GCF_015228065.2 Penaeus monodon
GCGATGTTAGCGGAGACGATTTTCCGAAAAGAAGATAATAATCTGTGTTTGAGTTCTCTGTTGTTAGTGGCCGATACGTTCATAGAATCTCTGCCAGAGCGGAAAATATCAGCATCGTCAGCAAAGAGGATAAACTTTAAAATATTAGACGTTTAGCAATCCGTTTATATAGGGGAGGAAAAAAAAAAAAAAAACAATGCATACTTCGGGGGACTTCATGAAACACACATTAAAAGAGAAAAATTATTTAGTACTGTCTATTGTCGCCCAATCAATAGATAAATAGCCTCAATGCAAAAGAACGTACCCAATTGCGTATATCAAAGGCTTCAATGACCTGTGACACCATTGTTAAAATAACAGTTTGTGGAGAACAGTTTTTCTAAATCCAAATTAATCTATGGTAATAGTATTGTATTCCTGGATATACTCTCTAATGCTTACATGCTAAATGTTCACTAATTTTTGGGAAGGTGCGTACTATACAGAGAGGACAGGAATTACGGATTTCAGTTTTCACATACTTCAGAAATTGGAATTATTGTCGCTATTCTGAGCTGACCGTGGAAATGCCACTCTCTAGAGACAGATTTACGACTTTTGCAATAAAAGTTGCTAATGTGTGAACGAATTTTTATTTTTGTTTATTTATTTTTTATTATTTTTTTGTCACATTGACAAGCAACATATTCACTATTTTCTTTAGTTGCCCATAGCAAGGTAAGATGTTTTCTCATCATAAACCTAAACCTACCTTTTTGTAGCTTGTTTCTTAATTGTCGATTTTGTACTCCGTAGGCAACAGGCTGTTTAGTTTAACTCGTCGAGGTCTCTGAGTTACCCAGTTTTGGCTTAACATTTACCTTTGAAAGTATTGATCATGATGGAGTAGCAAACATCAGTTATCGTAAAGCTGTTTGGAAGCAAACATTACACCATTACTTAACACAAAGTCAATACAGTTTTCTGAACAGATAAGTTGACATTCTCGAGCGTAGTGTATTTATGATGAGTAATAATATTTATTGTGGGCTGGTGTGGTTCCCCGCGAGCTCAGACACGAAAGGAGGAAAGTGGTCACTCACATCAGTCATTAGCATATACCTTTAGAACGAGACATTAACATGCTAATAGACCAACTCTTATCAATAGGAGCAGTCGAATGACTTGTTATTCTCATTGGTTTGCTGATACATAACAAATAAGCATATGCGTACGTATTATTTACGAAGCCACGGACTCGTTTGTGACTATCATCAATATCAAAACCAATCACCTAAGATGGATATTTCTTAGGGAGATTTTTTTGTAAGAATGCAATATCCTCAATCTTACAAAAACAGTATGTCAATTATGAGACTGAGAGAGAGAGGAAATAAAAACAAAACGAAAAATCGAATAAAATCACGAATTTCTTGTATTCTCTGTCGTACTGATCAAACCATGCAGATTGCAATGACGAGCATAGATCCGTAAGCAAATAATAAACATTTATCAAGTCTTCCATCATATACGGACTGGATTTGCAAAGGAAAAAAAAAATGGGTACGTATGCCATGGACGTGTACTTACTACTTACTGATTTTGAAATAGTAGTATCTTACAGCGGGTGACCTCCGATATATATTTTCCTTAATGTTTTCCTTGTGTGTGTGTGTGTGTGTGTGTGTGTGTGTGTGTGTGTGTGTGTGTGTGTGTGTGTGTGTGTGTGTGTGTGTGTGTGTGTGTGTGTTTGTGTGTGTGTGTGTGTGTGCGTCTGTGTCTGTGTGCGTGTGTGTGTGTGTGTGCGTGCAGTATGTATCATCAGAAGTAATGCACCGACAGAGACAGAAAATGATACCCACATCATAAAAGCTGTCTTTGTCAGTGGATGATATTAGCCTGTTATGCATCATCACAAACAGACAAAGCTCTCGTTCCTCGTCCTCTTCTGGGAAAAGCTGAATGGCATCTGATGAGAGAAATGTTCCATCAGAAGGCCTTTGCCTTGCTGTATGATCTGGGACAGGTAAACATATTCGTAATATCTTCGGGACTGTCATCAGCAAGGGTTGATTTTTTTTCTTTCTTTCTGTGAGGAAAACTGCGATGTTCGGTAATGGAGACAGAAGGAGAAGGGAGAAAGAGAAGAGGAAAAGGAGAAAGAGAGGAGATGATAAACGCCTCTAACCATTTATAAATTAATCACCAGGACTACTACGAAAGCTTATATAATGAACAAGAAAGTTAGAAAAGAAAAAGTAGTTATCGTTGTTCTTTTTACCCGTTTTGATAATAAAAAAATGATGTGTCGCAGAAGAACTCGGCTCCTCTTGAAGAAAGAGGTGAAGGAAGGTCAGGAAAAGTTAGTAAGTAGTTTGCGGGCGATGAGAACCCTGGTAAGTCATTCCCCTCAAGGTCTGCAGAGGAGAGTGGGAAAAGTCGTGGTAATGGACTCGCTCTCTCTCTCTCTCTCTCTCTCTCTCTCTCTCTCTCTCTCTCTCTCTCTCTCTCTCTCTCTCTCTCTCTCTCTCTCTCTCTCTCTCTTCCACTTACATACATGTAAATGGACTTGAACACAGAGGTATACGGTATATATATACATGTTTATTTGCGTTTTTCTTTTGCATATATATGAAAAATATATACACAAATGAAAAACAAAATCGTTTATTTTCATGTTTGTCCACATACCCGCACATCCATTTACAAATACAGCCAGGGTAATAAATAAACACATGTATGCACATTTGCATGCACGTACACATGCCTCTGTTAATGTTGCCTATCGGCACGAGGCCTCTCATTTTTCTCCACTTTACTCTAATGGCAATTATTTTAATGACTTGACAATTCATGCTGCCAAACCACCGATAACGTAAATGAATATATTCCAGTAAGAACTAAACCTCTCCTGCCTCCTTCCGGGAAGTGCCAAGTGAAAAAAGACGAACAGAATATTATGCGTTCTGAGTGCCAAGGCCGCAGCTGTGTCTAGTGTACCTCATCTAACATGGCACTCCCTCAAGCTGGGGCCTGTCCTGAAGCTTACAGAATTTTAGTTGGACACTGGTGGTTATCGGGACATTTTTTTTTTCCTTTTTTATTTTTTTTTTGTTATGTTTTGCTTGTCTTTGTGCATTCTTTGTTTTCTCTTGCGTTTTGCTTTTCCTGAACTGGATTTCGCATTTTCTTTTGTTTTAATGTGGTTATCATTTAATGATAATGATAACTATAATGGAAGTAATTGTGATAATTGATGATGATGACGATGATAATGGTGTGATGATGATGATGACGAAGATGACGACAACGGCAATGATGATGATAATGATGAAGATGATGATGATGATGATGATGATGATGATGATGATGATGATAATGATAATGATAATGATAATGATGATGATGGTGATGATAATGATACTGAAAATGATAATGATTATAATACTGATGATATACCTACATAGCTCCTTATTTGTCCTTTTCTCTGAGTTTTTACTACTACAATTTTATCATTACTACTACTACCACCAGGGAAAAGTAACTCTGAATAAGATCCACTAACTGGCAACTTAATTCTTGACACTTATTTTTAAATATTCAGCAACATTACATAGTAAATGAGAAATACTTATAGAATGGAAAACGGTTTATATATTATTAATTGTAGATGATTAAGGATGCCACTACTTGTATTAATATGTTTATCTCCCTGGTGATTATTATTGATGCCATTTATTATTATATTAATGTATACCATTCCATAATCTCGATTATTCTTGTTAATACTACTAATACTGTCACCGCTGTTACTGTTGTTATTTTTATTGTTGAAATAAAAAAAAAATTATTATTTTTTTTTACGCTGATAAAACTTCCTTGAAGAAAATAGGAACAAAAAGCCTCATCCTTTACCCCAATTTGCATTTTGTTTTTGTTACAGAAAACTTCACTGGTACTTAAAACTTTCTTCTGTGCCAAGCCGAATGAAAATACACACGATGTTGCTAAATGTTCTTTCTTGCAGCTGACGATTTCATGGGTAGATTAATGAATGTTATTTGTGTTAGCTGGGTCATTAATTTCCAAGGTAGTTTTCAAAAATAATTAGACCTTGTTTTGCTTCTTTAAAAGTATGAACACAAGTTATTAAAGTAAGCTTCTGCAACTGTTGCAAGCCAGTTATTGCAATGAGAGAAATAAATAATAATTAATTTCTTCTCGCTATGCCCATTCTCATAAATGTAATTATCAGTATGATACTATTTTGTTGCTCGTCATACCCACTGTTGATATGCTTATCGTAATTACAATCTTTGTTCCATACTGTTTTTGTTTGTTTGTTTTTGTTTGCTTGTTTGTTTTTTAGACCCTATTCCATTTTTCACCTTTTCTGCTTCTCTTCCATTTCGTCCCATCCCTTTCCTTTTCCTACTATTCTCCTATGTTTATCCCTTCCCTCCCCCCCCCCCTCTCTCTCTTTCTTCTCCTTTCTCCTTCCAACCTATCCTCTACTTAACTCTTTCCTTTTCCCACTCCTTCTCTCCCGTTCCCTCTCTGCTTTATCCCACACCACCCTCTCCCCCCCCCATTCCTACCCTATCCTTTCCCTTTCTGCCTATCCACACTGGACCTTCCCCTTCCCCACCTCTCTCCTCCTTTCCCTCCCCCCTTCCCACCACTCCCGTCCCTTTCCCCCCTTCCCCCCACTCCACCTCTGGCTCACACCTCCTTGTCAGCTGTCCTCTCTGAAATACTCCAACTCCACTCAGTGCAAAGTGGAGTTGGTAGCGGTGCAAAGGACGAAGGATTCCTGAGTGTGCTACAAGCCCTCCCCCTCCCCCTTCGAACAGCCAGTCCTCGGTCCCTCAGCGTTATGGCCACCTGGAATGGGAATGAACGATGTGGAAGAGAAGGGAAGGGATAAACGGGGTGGAAGAGAAGGAAAGGGTAATAGACGGGTGTGGAAGGGTCGGGGGAGGAACGGGAAGAGAGAAGGAAGATGAGAAAGGAAGGTAGGGTATTTCAAAAAATGTATAAAAAAAAATGGGAAGGATAAAGAATAGGGAAAGGGAAGGTAATCAAAGGAATGGGAAGAGAGAAGAGAAGTGGGGAGAAAACGGAAGGGAAGTGAGGAAGGAAGGGAATCAAGAGAGGAATTGGAAGGAATAAAAAAAATGATGGAAAAGGTGTTGTCTTATTTATCACTAGTGCGTTTGTTGTTATTACAGACACGTGGCTAAACCGTCTATCTCGGTTTGATGGCGGTGTAAGTCCCTTAACGCCCAGGATGATGTCTCTTGGCCAAACAGTATTTCTACCGCCGTATTTAGTCCGTTAAGGCCGTGCTGTCTTTAGAGTATCTAAACTGCATATACAGCCGTGATTAGTCCGTTAATGCTTATCGTCAGCGGAAGACAAGACTAGAGAGTATGAAACAGTTTTAAAATTATTCCGTTCGTGTTTAATTTTACAGTTTCTGAGATACTTATGTACAATGCCAGAGGATAACACTATTGATGATTAACTATCAAATAAACAACATTGTCATGAAAAAAGACAATGAAGAAAGTAAGACAATAGTATGAGAAAAGAAATAAAAGTAACAGGGAATCGTGATAGGATTTAAAAGAATTTAAAATTTTAGGGTAACGAATACTACAGGATATAAAAGAATGGGATAAAGAGAGAAGGAGGGAGAAGGAGGAGAAATGAAATGAAAAGGGAAGTAAGGTAAAAGAATTGGAAAGGAAGTAACGAAAGAAAGAAGGGGAGAAAGGGGGATATAAGAAGATAGTGAAGATTAAAAAGGAAATGAAATGGAAGGAGAGAGAGAGAGAGAGAGAGAGAGAGAGAGAGAAGAGAGGGGAGAGAGGGGAGAGAGATAGAGAGAGAGAGAGAGAGAGAGAGAGAGAGAGAGAGAGAGAGAGAGAGAACACAACAAACGTATAATATATTAAATTGCATTGACATATACATTAATAATAATCACGCATGACCTCTGGTAATACTTGGAACCCAAACATTTGTCAAAACAAGAGGTTATAATTCTATGAAAGCTCTGTTTTGAAACTAAGAGAGGGATTTGGGTATACCAAGCAGTCTATATGAGAGAAGCAGGTATAAAATGAAAATACTATTTGCAATTATTATGGTAGTAGTTATGCTGATGAGTAGGAGGAGGATGGTTGGAATTCGAATTATGATCGATGGTGGGATTATAATGAAGATGACGATTTTGATGATGATAATGATACTGATGATGAATACACTGATCAATCGAACGGGACAAACATATATAACAAAGATAAGAAAGATACAGATCTTGGTGGAACTAAGAGAGATAATTTGATAATTTGCCGAGGTTGTGAAATATATTTTTTTAAGAAGTGAATAGCTAAGCTGCATATTTATCAATCAGATGTTATTATCCTCAGGTAGAATAAAATCATGAAAATGTAGGTATACTCAATGGAATCAGAAACACTTTTCTTGAAATACACAAAATGATTACACTTGACACCTACTTCGGCTTTACAAGCACTTGATAACAGCTAAGACTAGATGAACTCAACTTATATACTTATAAATGTAATACTCATAATGTCAAGAGTGAAATATCAAAGAACAGCACAGCTCTGCGGCAGTTGTTTCACTTTGACTTTTCATCATTTCTACAGCATATTATATCACTATTTTATCACAAAGCGGTGAGGAAAGTAGCTTGAAGAATTCGTGGGGAGGGGAGGGGGTTCATCCCAGCACCTCCAGTGGTTTGAAATTGATGATAAGAAGAAAGACCAGCTAAAAACAATAGCATGCTTTAGTGCTGCTCCTCTGCTTGTGTATTGGGGTTTGTAGGTTTATACAGGAGAGGATGGAAAAGAAAATAGTATAAATAATACCTGTAGGACACGTTGTTACTTAGGAAGGGAACTGCAAACATATTTTCATAACCAAAAGGAAACATTGCCAAGTACATAAAGACTCATCAACGGAGGTATTAAGAGATGAAAAAAGGAAAAAATCGTTACGAACATTGAACAGAATTTTATATACGTCCCTAGTTCTTGTATTAAACCTTTCACTGATACGGACACGTTCGCGGTCCACACCTTATTACACCCCAGTACACGGACGCACTGCGATGTATGGGCATAATTCGTTTATAAAACATAGAATATTCACTGGATTGTAACTAGGACAATGCCCTTGTTATAGGGGACATCATCATTAAGTTTTTGAAAAATATCCATCAATATAATTGAAAATATATTAGAAAAACTCACCTACAGGAGAAGCAGAACAGTTAGTGCTTCGTTTCTTAGGACGTGAAAGCTCAAGATGGACTCTATTGGGGATGTCGATCGAACCTGAGCTTATCAAATTGTCACTTTACTTATGTAGCCGCTACACCGAACGGGACCTTAGCTGTCTTACAAGTATTTTGGAAAATATGTATCCATATATAAATATAAATAAATAAATATATACATACACACACACACACACACTCAT
>NC_051391.1:47755153-47757653 GCF_015228065.2 Penaeus monodon
TGTGTGTGTGTGTGTGTGTGTGTGTGTGTGTGTTTGTGTGTGTGTGTGTGTGTGTGTGTGTGTGTGTGTGTGTGTGTGTGTGTGTGTGTGTGTGTGCGTGGGTGTTTGTGTGCGTGCACGCCTGCGTGCTTGCGTTCGTACGCATACGTGTCTATGTGTGTATATATGCATGTTCGTGTGCGTGCTTTGTTAAGAAGAGTCGTATATCCGGAGACTTACGAAGGCTTTATTTTCCGAGTGAGCGCCGTCCCCTGATCCCCGAGCTGGTCCTGAAATCCATAAATCCTGGCTTTAACTTCTTCAGGAACTGCTTAGGATCGGCTCGGACGAACTTTTAGTCCGACTTCGGTTTCCTAGCGTTTTCCTTCGATTTTTTATTTATTTGTCCAATGCTAATTATGGTGTTAATGGTACGTATCATTTGGTGTGGTATGATGCACTAATGGAATTGATTGAAAAAATAGAGGTAATTAAATTGATGTTAATGGTAGTGATGGGATGAAAGTATGGATAGTATTGATAATTATAATAATGATGGTAATGATAATAATGACAACGATAATAATGATGATAATAACAATAATGATAATGATACTTATAATAATAATGATAATTACAAAAGATGATAATGAGAATACTTATAATGAAAATAATAATAATGATTATGACAGTAATAATAATAATATAATAATAATGTCAGTAATAGTATTAGCAAAAGTAACAGTAATAGAAATAACAACATTACTAATAAAAATAACAATAACTACAACAAAAATAACAATTATATTAATAATGATAAGGATAAGGATAAGTCCGATATGCGAAGCTTAGCCTCGCCCGGGCTATGCCATGAGGGGAGCCCGGCCTGTGTCGACTAATGCCAACTCGCTCGCGTGTGTCAGCTGCTGCTGACTCGGCTGAACCTAGTCCTTACCCGCCGTGGTGCCCAGCCACAGCAGTAACCTCCAGGCGACAGTTGCAACTTCTCGCGCCTGGGCGGGGCCCGAACCGCCGACCCCTCGGATGAGAGGCCGACACGTTACCACTGTATTAGCCCGGAGGCTATTAATAAGGATGATAGTAAAATAAACAAATAAAAATATCACCAATAATAATGATAATAAAAATGATAACGATAATGTTACTATTACTAAGAGTACTACTACTAATGGTGATGATGATGATGATTATGATGATGATGATGATGATGATGATGATGATGATGATGATAATAATTGTGATAATTATAATAACAATAGTAATAACAACAATGGTAGTAATAGTAATAACCAAAACGTCATCAACAACAACAACAATAATGATAATAATGATAATAATGATAATAATAATAATAATAATAATGATAATGATAATGATAATGATAATAATAATAATAGATAATATAATGATAATAACAATAATATAATATAATAATAATAATAATAATAATAATAATAATAAAATAATATAATATAATAATAATGATAATTAATAATAATTATAAAATAATGATAATAATTATAAAATAAGGATAATAATGATAATAATAATCATTATTATTATAAAAACAATAATAATATTATAATAATAATGATACTGATACTGCTATGGTGATAATGATGATGAAGATGAACTCCACGGCCCCTTCATTGTTTGTCAGCTTTTGAGATTCAGTTATTGCTAGTTACGAATAGTGTAATGATATCAATAGCTTTAGTATTGGAACACTATTGGGAAAGATTGCAGTTATTGATATTTAGAGAAGAATAAGAAATAATGACGGATATAAAAATAGTAGAAAAATTATATTCATAATGAAATGACGGAGAAAGTACAGCAGAACCGGCGGAGGGAGAAAGAAAGAGAGAGAGAAAGAAAGAGAGAGAGAGAGAAAGAAAGAAAGAAAGAGAACAGGAAAGAACCAAAGAATCAAAAATATCCACATTTTCCTTTTTCTTTTCTCTCCCTATTCCCCTTTTCCTTTCTCCTTTGCAAATCTTCCTAGAAGATTCTTCAAGAGGCGTTATCCTGGCCAGACGTTGGAGGGCCTTCCAGGAACATCAAGATTCTGAGAACATCCTAGGCTGAACTGAATCCCTCTTGAAGTGGCCATGTATTTATTCACGTGTATTTGGATAAGAAGATTACTACACAAAAAAAGACAAACTTTTTTCTGCTCTTTGATAATAGGGAAAACATACGAGGCTGTTGACACAAAGGGTGGCTTGAGATTCAGGGATTTACAAAAGGTTGTTTTAGCAACAGGATCCTGATTATTTCGGGAGGTAATGTAGACGTAAAACTTGTAGATGAAATCTGGCAATATTCAAGCGGGAATTATATACGGCATAATTAATACACTTGTGATATTATGTTGAAAAGATTTTGGAATTTGAAGAATATCACTCGCAGACTAAAGAGAATAGGTCATAGATAAATCAAATAAATGTATAGAAGAATTGATAAGAGAATAAAGGAAGAAATAAGTAAGTAAATAAGA
>NC_051391.1:47782653-47785153 GCF_015228065.2 Penaeus monodon
TCATTATTATAGTTATAAAAAAAATAAAATAATATTAAAGATAGTAATAATTATAATAGTAATAATAATGATGAAAATAATATTAATAATATTAATAATAATAACAATGATAATAACAATATTAATAATACTACTAATAATGATAATGATGATACTGTTCATGTTAATAGTAGTAATGGTTATGCTAATAAAGATATTTTAGTAAAGATGGTAATTGTTAATAAAAGTGACACAGATGATAAAAGTAAAATGAATAGTGATTATGAAAATGATAATAGTAATAATAATGGTAATAATGATAATGATAATTGTAATTGATAATGATTATTATTATCATTATTAGTAAAAAATAATAATGATAATAATAATAATTATAATGATAATATTGATAAAAGTAATAGTAATAATAATAATAATGATGATAATAATAGTAATGATAATAATCATCATCATCATCATCATCATCATCATCATCATCATCATCATCATTATCATTATCATTATCATCATCATCATCATCATCATCATCATAATGATAATAATAATAATAATAATGAAATAATGATAATAATAATAATAATGATAATAAAAATAGTAGTAGTAATAATAATAATAATAATGATAAAAGTATTAATGATAATAGTAATAATAATAACAATACTACTACTACTAATAATAATAATAATAATAATGATAATAATAATAATAATATTTATGATGATTTTAATAATAGTGATGTTGACAATAATAATACAACAGTAACAATAAAAGTAATAATGATACTAGTGACAATAATACTAATGATAATAAAAATAAGGATCATAATGGTAATACTACTACTGATAATGAGGATAATGCTAGCAGTAATCATAATAATAATAATGATAAAATAAATAGATAAAAATATTATTGACAAAATTATAAGAAAATATTGTTAATAATAATAATAATATAGACAACTATAACGGTGATAATGATAATTGCTAATAAAGAATTGATGATAATACTAATGATGATTATGATGATAATAATAATGATAATAATAATAATAATAATAATAACAATGTTGATAATAATAATGATCGTAATGATAATAACATACGTAGTAGTGGTATCATTATTATTATTATTACCATCAGTAATAACAATAATAATAATGATAATAGCTAGAATTATTCTTATCATCATAATGATTATCATTATCATAATCTTTATTGTCATCATTATCATCGTTATTATTATCAATATCATTTCCATTATTATTGTTGTTGTTGTTATTATAAAAACAATCATTAGTAGTATCATTATTATCACCATTCTTATTATTCTTCATTTATTTTATCATTATTATTTGTATTGTTATCATCGCTATCATTATTATTACTATTAACAGTATTATTACTATTATAATTTTTATTGTTATTATCATTATTGTCGTTATTTTTGTTATCATTATGATTATGATTATTATGATCATTAGCATGAATGTTATTATCATTACCATTATAATAATAATAATAATAATAATAATGATAATGATAATAATAATAGTAATAATAATAATAATAATAATAATAATAATAATAATAATAATAATAATAATAATGATAATAATAATAATAAAAAATGATAATAATAACAATAATGATGATGATAATAATAGTAATTGTAAAAAAAAAAAAAATAATAATAATAATGATGATAATACTAATAATACTAATAATAATTAATATTATCATTATTGTTATTATTATTTTTTTATTATTGATCATTATTATTGTTATCATTATTATTATTATTATTATTATTATTATTATTATTATTATTATTGATCATTATTATCGTTATCATTAGTATTACCGTAATCATCGTTATTATTATCATAATGACGATAATAAGAACAGGAACATCAGCGAGACAATGAAAAATAGCAATGATATAATAAGGACACTAGCAGAAGTAGTGCTAGTAGTAGTAGTAGGTAATAATAGTAATGTATAAAATATCATGATTCTAATGACTAGTATTTGTTTATGCGTATACTACCTGTAAGTTCCAGTAATATTTTTACTATTGGTTCACCATTCTTATCCTTATAACCCCCTTATAAAAAATAAAAAAAATAAAAAAAAAATTTAATCTACCCACCTTTCTTCCGTTAGAAAATGCCCCCCCCCCTAAGAAAATAAGACATTCTGATGTATAGTACAATCTCTTTACATGGGACCTCCCCTTAAAGAGGTTATCATGGGTCGAGAAAATTCTATTTCCCGAAGAACATTTCCTTGCAGCCCCTCTGGTTTATGGAGAACATCTCATGGGGAAAAGAGATCTTGACCCGGCGCCCTCTGCTTTATGGCCAGCTGGCAGGACGATCAAGACATAATCGCTTCTGCCAAGGTCTCTATCATCTGTTCTCCATCACATTATCTCCGCGACGTATCTCATTCCCGTATTCTTAGGCTTTGCGAGATGTCCTTGAATTATTTTTTATTGACAA
>NC_051391.1:47792653-47800153 GCF_015228065.2 Penaeus monodon
CATTTGCTTCTCTTTCATCTGTATGTATCTTGTCTCGATTTGTTTATCCCCTATTCTGCTTTCTGTATCTGTCTCTATTTCATATTTTCTAACCTGTGTTTATCTTTCTTTTCTATATCTCTCTTCTCATCCCACTTCTCTCTCCCATCTAAATGCCTCTTGTCTCAGTCTGTTTACTTTACCTTTCACCCCCTATGCATCTGGCTATATCTACTCTGAGATCTCTATGCCTTTCACCCAGCCCCCTACCCTCTCCTCCATCGCAGTGTCCCTAGCTCCACTTTTATTACGTCTTCTTTAATCCCTTGCCCAGTCGCCTTTCTCTCTGTGTCTAGAGCAGTGGATCCCAACCTTTTTACACTCGCGACCCTTTTCACATACATCCGACCCCTGGACAACAGCCATTCCATTTATTTCTTCAACTACTTTTAAACTAACTGAAAAAAAAAAACGACATGTACAATATACGTTCAAGATGCGGGTTCTTAATGAGAACACGGACTATAAGACAGTATATTGGTTACCGATACTCTTCCAAAAGCATCGTGATCTTATTTCCTTCTAATCCTCTAAGACCTACCTGATAACTTACGACTACAAAGGTAAATGGAAACTGGGTATATGAATTGAAGGTGATGTGTATGTTGAGAGAGAAATACTTAAAAGTCTAAAGGCCACGCCCATTTACAGTCATATACTGTGTTTTCTCGATTTTTCTGTATTTTTACCGTTAAATATTACATACCAACAGTTAGTTCCAAGTCTAGTAAAGGTCGCAATTGAAAGAAACATAAAAAAAAATATATGGACAATAAGAAACATGGATTTCGTTATATATATATATATATATGTATATATATATATATATATATATATATATATATATATATATAATCTCGTTAGTAAAAGGACGATCTTTTACTATGAACGAGCTAGCACTGAGATGGTAGTCAGCTGTGGAAGAGCAAGCATCAAGAATGTGGTTGTCATTGCTAGCCAAGATGTTCATTAATGCCAGATCTGGGAAAGCTAGTAACGAAATGGTGGACTTTTCCAGTTGCAAGTGTGAAAGTGCTAGGATCGAGATGGTGCTAATTAATACCAACTATGGAAAAATTGGCATCAAGGTTTTCGTTTTTATTACCAAATGTGAAAGATATAACACTAAGATCGAAACCAACAATGCCAGTCGAGTCTGTAAAAAGAGATTGAGCAGTGCTTCCTATACTACCAGAGAGAAGAGAAAGAAAAAGTAACAACAATAACAATTACTATTGTCATAATCATTATCGTTATTATTATTACTATCGATATTAGTATTGTTATATTATCATTACTATTACTATCATTGCTATGTATATATTATTCTCACTACCACTGTTATGTTTATTATATTTTCATTATTATAACTTTAGTAATAGTATTAACAATATCATTATTATTAGTAGAAGTGATAATATTACTATTATCATAATTATCATAATCATGTATTATTTGTAATAGTAGCAATACTAATAATATATAGATCTCATCATAATAATAGTTATCATTATGATGATTGTCAGTATGCATGCGTGTTAGATTATACTTATTACGGCACCGTAATAAGTATAATATAAACTTACCACAATACGTAAGCCATTACCGAGGACTTCATACTTACAGGATTGTGCGTAAATACAAATGAACTCAAACACAGAAGCTATTTATGTATATTTTAACCCAGAAATATATTTTTCTGTTACAACTATATAGGTTACTATTTCAACCACAACCACTCTTATCACTACAATAATGATTTGTTTTAGTAGCAGTAGCATAACAATAGTAATAATCATGAATATATTAATGATAACAGATATGTCAATGTTGATGATAATAGTGACAATAATAGTAATGCTAAAGCTAATGAATTATAATATGCATACTAAAATGACAGAAATAAAAAAGAAAAAATCCTACGCAGAACAATTTGCAGCACTATAAACAATATAACTTCTTCAAAACTCCTGAATAGTCGTTTGTAGGTCTATAAAAATGTATCGGTCAAAAAAACACACACACACACACAAAAAAAAAAAAAAAAAAAAATTGTCGACCTTAACCTAAGTTTAGGGAATGTTGACGAAGTTACTTTTATCAGAGTGTCTTACGAATCAAAGTGTAGGCCCTCGTACCGGGAGCCACTTTGCTGTGGCGGGGGCTAAATGACCTGGTGAGCCAGACCAGAGGGATACCCATACTGGACCAAGGAGAACTCTCCCATTTGTGATTGCTGTGAGTGGCTGGGAAACAGCAGTCCTGAAGGTTGAAACAATGTTGCATGCTGCACCTTGCAGCTAGCAACACACCTCTTTTCTTGTTAGTCAGATGGCTTGATCAAGGCCCAGTCAAGTAAATCTACTGGTCAAATGGGGCTAGGGTCAAGCAGGCACTGCCCGGTAAGCATCGTATAGGTCCCACGATTGCCATACGCTCTGGGTGGTAGCTGTTTATATTTCCTCACTACCACTGTGGCTACTGGGTGCATTTCAGCCCGTTAGGTTCCATGGTGGGTAGGGGGGTGAGATAAAGTCTAATTTGTATGCGTTCTACAAATTTAAGAAGACTGGCTCTCTCCCTAGGCCTGTCCCTCTCAAATGTCACCAAAGAACTTTTCCAGGTTCCAAAGAGCAAGAATGGGAATCGGACCAGGTAAGGAGAAAAGTCCTTAGTCCTGGTACCAACCCAAAGTAAAACCATATGTGCTTAACCTTATGTGGTGCTTCCACCTCTTGCCGTCGTGGGGAAAATGGACTACCATATATGTGTCAAGTGTGGGACAGCATGTCATCAAGATGATAGCTGTCCAGTATTGTTATCATTCCAAAGGTCATGAAACTCATTCAAGCAGTGTAACGGCTACAAACTTTAAAAATATATATATTAATTAAGAACAATCAGAAAGTTTTCCAGAGGCAAGGCAGGTAAGTCCTTTGCCTCGTTTCTAGACCAACCCCCTTCCTGTCATCCCTTCATTTCCAGTACTTCTTGCACCACTCCCACTGTCACTACAGCTCGCCTTAGTCCTCAAAGGAAGCCTGAAATATAGAAGCTGCCTCTGTTGAATTGTTCCACCAGAAGCAGAGTAAGAGTGAGGAGTCTATTGTGGAGATCCTTCTCCCAAAATTACGTCTTTGGAGCCAACAAGCAAGGTTCCAGAGGCCTAACTAGTGACAGTTACTGTTGCCACTACATCCACTTCCTTAATGCAAGTCCACCCCTGCTCCCGGGAAAATGAATTTTGAACCTTGTCCAAAGGACTCCACTTCTCAAAGTAAGGTCTTTAGAGCCATCAGAGAAGGCTTCAAAGGCCTCAATGGGAACATCTCCACATCCACTGGGGCGTCTGCTGCTAGACAGAATGCCCCAAAGCTTAGGTCCACCCTTTGCCTGGGCAGAAGAATCCCGATCCTGTCCAACAGGCAAGACTCCAGACTCTTTTTTACTTTACTTACCTGGCCTCCTTTATTTTTCCAGTGCTTATCTTACCTGACACCCCTTATTTTTACAGTGTTTATCTTACCTGCCATCTACATTATTTTTCAAGTATGGCCCAACCTTGCCTATTTTCTTCCTCAAAAAAATCTTGTGAGAGCTTATGTTAAATACTTTTATTTCTTCTGTGTAACCACGAATGAACCCACATACTACGTTTTAATAATTGTTGATCCCCCATATCTACAGATGACAATCTGTGAGGAAGGCTGTGTGGACAACTGTAGATGTCATGTTTGTCGCTGAAATTGAGCGTATAGGCGATGGTTCGCTTCAACTTGTGTGATCGGGCAGTTGGGAAATCACCCACAGGGTATCATCGAATGGTGAGTCATATCACAAATAAGTTGCTGAAAAAAGTGTTTATCTAACCATGGATTTAGCTAGAACTTAAGCTACCCATGCTTATATGGAATCTTGCAACCTACTTTGCGACTTGATGCTCACATAACTTACCTGGCACTCACACTATATACCTGACATTTGGTCTAGCTATATTACTTACCTGGCACTCGAGCTATGTACTTTACCAACCTGGCACCCTAGCTAACTACTTTACTTACCTGGCACTGAAGCTCCTACTTTACTTACCTGGCATTGGAAACTTTTACCTTACTTACCTGGCACTCAAGCTACCTACTTTACTCGACACAAATCATCTGCCATCCCTCCAGCAGTAGAATCTCGCCGGTGAATTGACTCTCATTTTTCAATCCCATATCCCCACCTCTCCTTATCCCCCGCCCCCATTCCCTACCCCCAAATCCACCCCACACCTTCCCCTCACTCTGACTTCTTCCCCTTAAATATACCTCCTCCCTTATCCTAGACCCTCGTGTCTCACCGCTTCCCCACCCTGTCTTATTCCCACTCTCCTACCCTAACCATGGCTTTAGCTCAATCCCATATTCCCATCTCTCCTTATACCCAGCCCTCATTCCCTACCCCCAAATCCACCCCACACCTTCCCCTTACCCTGACTTATTTCCTTAAATATACTTCCTCCCCTATCCTGGATCCTCATGTCTCACTGCTTCCCCACCCTAACCATGGCTTTAGCTAGCACTCAAGGTACCTGACATTCAATCTAGCTATATTACTTACCTGGCACCCTAGCTAACTACTTTACTTACCTGGCACTCAAGCTAAGTACATTACTTACCCGGCACTCAAGCTCCTACTTTACTTACCTGGCACTCAAGCTCCTACTTTACTTACCTGGCACTCAAGCTACCTACTTTACTTACCTGGCACTCAAGCTACCTGCTTTACTTACCTGACACTGAAGCTACCTACTTCACTTACCTGGCACTTGCTGTACTTAACAAGTATTGCTTACCTTCCTTTAATTACATTACCAAGCAACGGCGCTGAACCTTCAGGAGCTACAGTGGCAGCCTCACCAATCATTCCCATGAAAAATTTGTCCATTTTCACAATGAGGATTTAAATGTATGAACCATCGACTGTGTTCTCGCGAGTCCGATACTCTAACTCAAGTTGCTCCCAGTCATTTTCTACTTCACTCGCATCCCCTTTAGCGAACCTACAATTATTAAAATAATAAACAAATAAACAAATAAATAAATAAATAAGCAGCCAATGAGATATAGCAGCAAAGGGAGGTGTTGAAAAACTGGATATTCTAGCTGAAAGGGGCGTGTGTGTGGTTGGGGAAACATTGGTCTATATTGAATACATATCTCACTCATTCCATTTTCTAGATGTCATGGACACATGCTATTGAATGACTGAGCCAAAAGAAATGTAACAGTTACGAAGAAGAAAAAAAATGTATTAGCCATCACAAACTAAGATCAATCGCCCAGTTATTGCTATTTTTCAACGTTTTGATATAATTTATTGATTGAAATTTTTGACATTTTGCAACAAAATGTCAAGCCCTAGGGATTACCTAATCCTTTTTACGTCAGGCGTTTCAAAGTAGTGCAGAAAAAAACTAGAGGATTTCCATTCATGAGAACGTAGAAAAGTATTTAGTCTGAAAGAAATAAGACCAGTGACAAACGTTCATATCACCGGATGGGGTCTGTTAAAAAAATAAACTTAATGGCATAGTTTACTAGGTGCAGTAAGCATTATGAGCTGTGCAAAGTTCTCCGTTCTTACTATATCATCTTCCAGTCTAAAATGCATCAGTAAAAAATACGTTTTTCATGCTATACTCTGCTAACATATTCCTCACTTTGAAGGATAATGATGATTAAGGGTATCGACTCGTGAGCAAGTGAAAAACAGTTGCAGAGAGCAAGGAAGGTTGCCCCAAAAATATAGGAATCAGTGATTTAAAAATCGCATTGGCAGTACCAAAGCCAAGTAAGACATATGCAGTCTATTTTTTTTTTTTAGAGGGAAGCATTAAAGGTGATTAACAAGATGGGGATAAAGGCTCAAAACAAAAATAAATGAGAGAGACACACACACAGACAGACCGACTGAATGATTATTTTTAATGAAAGGCATCAGCCGACTGCCGAATAAGGAAAAAAAGTTATTTACTACTTGCAGAAAGAATTTGTTAATTAAACAGAATCTTATATCACAACGAATATATGAAGTTACCATTCGTCCCCGGTATTTGGGGAAGAAGCAGGACACTGCCTCGACCTCAGAGGTTATAAACCAGTTTATGGAACGCTCTTCGAACCGTACTTAATGACTCTCTTGAAGTTTCAAGTGCCGTTCGAAGGTCGTTTTCGTAAGGACTTCAATATTTCCATCTGAAGAAAATTGGGAAAAAATAAGCCAAAGAAAAAGAGGGCGAGGGGTTTAGTTTCGAATTGTTATAACTTTTTTTCGCATGAAATTTCTTGGCTTTTGTTAAAAGGTATCACTTAGTTAAGCAAACAACTAAAGTGCGTCGCTCCATTGGTCTGCGTTCGTGTTTGTAAACGCATCTACCGTCGTTTTGTTTATTTTTTGTTCCTCTCAGCCGCTACCATTTACTGTTTCAGCTTTTTTCAGTGCCTTGTTGATTGTTGATATTGCAATATTGCAATGCTAAAATGTATTGCAATTTTCTGGAATGCTTTGCTGGCCGAACATGACGTTATATATTTGATTTTTTTGGTATTGGCATTACAATCTGTTTTTCTACATAAACAAAAATATTTGTTTTAATGCAGCAGCACTGATGAATGATTAATTGGCTTTGCTGTCAAACACGTTATGAAGATAAACATATATGCGAGATATTTTTACCCGTCTCTTCTCGGAATCATTAACACAAGAATCTGTTTATGTAGTATTACACTCAAAAATATTAATATTATGAAGACGATACGAAATAACGGGGAAAGCTATTGGTGAAGTGACTGTAGGAGGTACGACAGGATCTAAGATGTAGGTTGATTACGTACGTGGAATTTAGTTAAGTTATTCAAACACGCACGCACACGCACACATACACACGCACACACACATAATAAAACACAGACACACGTACACGCGTGTACATAAGTACGTAAAACAAAGCAGACTTTATTTTACCACGTCAGACTGAGCCCTTCAATTCCCTGTCCTCTCCTTCTTCTCACTCTCCTCTTTGCCGTCCACTGAGTGAGTTTTCTGCACCATCAAAAATTTTTCTATTTCCTCCTCCAGTCAGAAATTTAATCCCATTTCCCTTCGACACAAAACATCCGCCATTCCCCCAGCATTACCGTCGGACTCTCCCGAGAGGGTTAGAATCTCGCCGGTGAATTGTCGTCTCTCGTTTTTCAATCCCATATCCCCATCTCTCCTTTCTCCCGCCCCCATACCCTACCCCCACAACTTAACCTCACCCTGAATGATTCCCCTTAAATATACCTCCTCCCCTATCCTGGATCTTCGTGTCTCACCGCTTCCCCACCCTGCCTTATTCCCACTTCCCTACCCTTTCATCCGCTGCCTCCTTCAACCCCCACATACCTTGCCCTTAACCTCACCCTTCAACTCCCC
>NC_051391.1:47835153-47842653 GCF_015228065.2 Penaeus monodon
AACTTATCACGAGAAAGAAAACAAAGCGACCACCAGTAATAAAACACTATAACCCTCAATCTTTCTGCGAGCTTATCTTGTCTAAAGAAAGTACTCTATCAAATATTTCACTGACAGATAATGTAAACGCCCAAGTAACTATCCTTACAGAAGTTATTAAAAGCAGCATTGATGCACTGGCTCCCTACGTAACACGAACCGTTCAGACGTCCCTCTGCTCATGGATAAATGACAACATTCAGAGAGCCATTCGCGATAGAAACAATGCCCACCAAGCCCTTAAAAGTAACAGAAATGAGGCCGCCCTTCAGGTTAGATTATAAAGTCAAAAAGAAAAATGTAAAATTACTAATTCAACGTGCAAAAAAAAAATTATTTCAGAAATAAATTCACAGAATATAAGGAAAAACTCTAATAAAACATGGAAAATTGTTAAAACACTAGTGCCTCACAAAAAGCACCTCATTAATGACTGCATAAGGCCCATACAAAGAACCGACCATTTTAATGACTTATGAGCAAACAATTGCTTCTAAGTTACAACAAAACATAGATCGGGCAAGGCTTACAACTAATTTTTTCAGACCACAACCAGTGAACATAGAAACAATCATCTTAGTAATAAAACATCTTCGCGAAAAAAAATGCTGTAGGAGCAGACGGCATTGCTTTGCGCTTTATCAGAGATAGTCTACCTGCAACTGTACATTATCTGACGGTCATTATTAAACACCTCTCTTGTTACTGGTGTCTTTCCGTCGCTTTGGAAACATAAATATAGTAACACCAATTTTCAAATCGGGGATATAGACGTTGTCAATAATTATCGCCTTATTAACTATACTCCCTATCTATCCAAAATTCTTGAAAAAATTATAGCAAATCAACTGACGAGTTTCCGGGAGGCAATGACTTATCATCAAAACACAACATGGTTTTAGAAATAGGTTATCTACTGAAACAGCTTTACTTGCAAATTACTGATGAAATTTACAATAACATAGACAAAAATCAGGTAAATTTGCTCACTTTATGCGACCTTTCTAAGGCTTTTGATAGTGTCAACCATGATATTCTCCTTAACAAATTAGTAAATCATAAAATTGATACCTTTGGTTTAAAAGTTATTTAGATACAAGGACCAATCGGTAAGAATCAATAATGATATGTCATCAAAACAACAAGTACTTTTGGTGTTCCGCAAGGCTCTATATTAGGTCCGATCTATTTACAATTTTCATAAATGATTTATCAACAATAGCCCATAACTGTCTTTTAGTGAAAGTACGCCGATGATTCACAGTTTTTCATAGTGACTCAGTAAACAAAACCTAAACACGTTAATAAGAACACTCAACATACTCTTACACAAGCAAAATTATATTTTGACACAAATGGCCTTAAACTAAACCCACATAAAACTCAATGTATATTCATAGGTAGTCGGCAGAACATAGCTAGAATTCCCAATGACACAATCATAGAATTTGAAGGCTGCTCTATTAAACCGAGCACTTCAGTGAATAATCTAGGAGTACACTTAGACAGCTTTATGACATTTGAGTCACACGTTGACAAAATACACAGGAAGGTAGTGGGTACCCTGATATATCTTAATCACATAAGAAATCAAATCACTACTGAAACTAGAATCATGGTTGTGCAAACTCTAGCTCTAAGCATAATTAACTATTGTTCAAAAATTTGGGGATCAACTAACAACACCCAGATGCAAAAAGTGCAAAAATTACAAAACTTTGCTGCAGAGTAGCACTAGGTAATATCAGTAAACTTGATCACATCACCCCACATATAAAAAAATTGAAATGGTTAAAAGTCAATTCTAAATGCAGCTATGACACATGTGTAATCATTTACAAAATCATTCATGGGAATTTACTCCAAAATGGTTAATGCCTTTACAAACCGTAGGGAACACATCAGGTGTCCAGACACGTCAAGTAAATTCCCTTTTTGTTAAGAGATCGAATACCTATACAGGGGCACGTCATATGGAAATACGTGGACCCAAGATATGGAACATGATACCAGATAATATAAGAGACATTAACAGCTTTAATTTTAAAACGAAATTAAAAGAACACCTCTTAAATACACAGATGTAAATATAAATGTATTTATGTAAAGAATAACCATTGTAATTTAATGGAATAAAGTGTTTTGACTTTGACTTTGACTCTCTCTCTCGCTCAGATTTTTTTATTGTTCTTCAGGCGTATGTCAAAGTAATTTTAAAACTAGACTAGTGGTTCATAACCCTTTTAGTGTCACGGACCCCTTTCAGAATCTGATGAAAGTTATGTAGGCTTCCCCAAAAATACTCACATAAACACAACTTTGAATGCAGTGTGTCTGTTATACTTTATTTATTGAGATTTGTCTTATTCATATATAAGATACACAAAGAATTAATAAATTTGACAGTAAACAATAAAAAAACAATAATATATACATTAATTCTATCTGATTCTTAAGGTCCCCATGAAACCCATCCATGGCCCCCTGGCTAAGAATCCCTTAACTAGAGTAGTGTGGTTCCTCTAGTTGCCCTAATTTCTGGTGGTGCGTGTGTATCGCAGTGGCTGCAGATGAAGCCTGTCACATCCCTCCGGTGCTGGAGTTTCTAAAGGCTGTTTGGAGTCCCAGGATCTTCACTGTTATTTATGTTGATGGCACTGGACTGTATTCTGTCAAGGAGATCGAGTTGCTTCTTCGCAGCTCCTCCATATCTCAGAGGAACATACTTTAGTACATGAAAGGTCCCAGAAAGCTCCCCTGTGGAACACCTGTCCTTGTTGTGTTGATTTTCTTCCATTTTAGATAATACTTAGGTATCTATAGGTAAGATAATCAGTAAACAAATTGAGAAGTGCACTATCCACGCCACCTCCATGCAATTTTAAAGGAAGGCGCCAAGCAACTCCAACCTCTCTCTATTCCTTTTTAACTGACATTCTCTCTCTCTTCATTTCTGATATTCTTGTAATCTTTCTGACTCTCTCTCTCTCTCTTTCTGACTTTCCCTCTTTATTTTTGTCCGATTCTCTTTTTCTCTTTATATCTTTCTCTCTCTCTCTCTCTCTGACTCACTCTCTCTTTCACTATCTCATCTTCTCTCTCGCTTTTTCTGTCCCTCTCGTTAAAGATGGAGGGGACCGTCTTCAGTATGATTTTGTGTTAGAATTACTAGGTAATCTATATGACATCAAAATATCCAAGTGTGATAATTTTGTAAGGATTATAATACACTTTTCTGCTACAGTCACTATGCGGCACATTAACTATGCATTTCAAATATGTAAACCATTGGAGATATTGATTTATTGGCACCACCTAAGGCAATTTAGTATATCAACGCCCATACACAGACACACACACACACACACACACACACACACACACACACACACACACACACACACACTGTATGTGTGTGTGTTTTTTTGCACATACACACACACAAGAGAGAGGACAAACAGACAGTCAGATGTATAAACAGGTGTATAGACAGAGGAGTAGAAACAAACAGACAAAGTACGTCGGTATGTACATGCTATGTGTGACGAATTTCATCTTTAGCAAGTTCCATCCACTTGAAGCGCTGCAGGCGAATATGGAATGATCTTTTACTTTTCAGAGTTTATATGCATTGGACTTCATGGAACTCGCTATCATGGAAATATTTGAAAACTGGAATTGCTTCGATATATAGATAGGTGATTCAAAGGAAGGTAAAATCTACAATAGATTTTTTTTTTTCTACAGTCAAATGGAATGATATATAGTGCATGTTTTTTTTTTTTCTTCTTCCGAAATAACTTTTGTATTGGCTCGTCCTTTTTTCTTTAGCAACCTTCTCTGGTTATATGTTCTTAGTTTCCAATACTTGGTTCAGTTTTCTACGTTACACGGGAATACCACCATGCTCTTATCAAAATAAAGGAAATGGTGTATAAAGAGAGCATTATGTTATGAAATATAAAAGACAATGACAGAGACTTGAAAGTGCCTATATTTTTCCATGTGATGCTTAGGGATTTCTTATATTAGCATGTTCATGAAAGCTAATTCAAGGAATTTTTGCAAACAACCTTTTGCATTTCAAAATACCGTCGGTAGCAAAGTATTGTACAGAGCGCGATGTGAATAGAGAGAGAATATACATTTGTAGAGGAAACTGATTTGTAATGGGAATTGTCAGCGTATCGAATATATAAATCATGTACAGGACAGACTATATTTAGTAACAAAGAAAAAACAAATGATGAGGTGAGTGGATAAACATGTTTCGGACATTATCACCACAATGAAGGTTTAATACAGAAGACATACACACAGTGGATGTTATCAAAATACCGAAAGAGGTGTACAGAAAGATACTGGTAGATAAGTGCATATATACTGTTGGATAAATTGCTAGACAGAGAAACATAAAGATATATAGATGTATGGATAGATAGATATAGAAATATTAATATAGAGAAGAATGGAGAGAGAAAAAGATAGAGAATGAGAAAGAGACAGATAAACAGATAGGAAATATGTTTTAGAAGGTCGATGATCTCGAAGTTAATGATATACCGAATAATAATATATTAACATATGTGTGTAGGGAAGAGGCATGTCAAAAGGAAACTATCCACATCCCGAAGGAAATAACTATATATGTTACACAGAGAAGATAAAAATGTTCTAAAAGTCATCAGCGTACATTCCAGCATGTAAAAGATCCCTACTGAGTCGTCTCCTACTTGCCCCTAATACTACCAAACCGAAAACTTGCTTCAAATCCACGAATAGGACTTGAGACAATCGAGATGCCGAAAACATTGTCATATGTAAGGTACATTTTTACCAACCCACTTATGCTGTCCTCTACTGTGACAGGAACTGGACATATACTACACGTGCACCTCCGCGATGCACCAAGGAACTGCGGCAAACTAGCACAGAAATCTTGAACCTTCACACACACACACACACACACACACACACACACACACACACACACACACACACACACACACACACACACACACACACACACGTGTGTGTGGAATTCATGTCGAACAAATTGCAAATAGAACAACGAGAGAAATGAATATGCCGAAGAACTTTTCACTTTATTGCTTCTTCAGGGCATGCCCTGAAGAAGCAATAAATGTATACATACATATGTGTAAATGTATGTGTATATGTACACAACCACACACATATATATATACATATATAAATGTGTGTGTGTGTGTATATATGTGTATATATATATATATATATATATTTATATATATATATATATTATATATATATATTATTTATATATATATATATATATTATATATATATATATATATATATATATATATATATATATATATGTATATAGATAAGTATATATGTGTGTATCTTTGTATATAAGAATGCACCCCACACACACACACACACACACACACAAACACACACACACACACACACACCACACCACACACACACACATATATATATATATATATATATATATATATATATATATATATATTATATATAAAGTGTGTTGTGCGTTCTTTGTATGTATACATATACGAGTGGATATATATGTATATATGAATATATAGATATGCATATAGATATAGATATATATATATATATATATATATATATATATATATATATATATATATATATATATATATGGTGTGTGTGTGTGTGTGTGTGTGTGTGGTGTGTGTGTGTGTGTGTGTGTGTGTGTATAAAGGCTTATATGCATACATATGTGTGTTTCAAGCGTCCTTCTCAAAACGTTTCAAGATTTCGTAAGGAATTTCCTGTATCATCAACTATGTTACGCGTAACAACGTTGCTCTCATATCTCTCTCCCGTGGTGTAAACAAAGCATTCCAATGCAACGGAGAGCTTAAAGTCGTAATCTACATCTTATTGGGAAACGACATAGGATTAATGTTCTTGTACTGTGAAAGTGTACCACAGATACAAGTTTGTTCTCCATTGTGCTTTAGTACCACCGCAATATGGACAATTTACAAATTATTTCCTCTTGTAGATGAACATCATTTCCAAGATATGATTTTTAAGTTCTTCGCATGTGTTTAAATACATGAAAAGACAGTATATTTGCATATTCATTGAGTTTACAAAAAGTAGGATAGTGACATGAATTTCAGAATATCTTAAATATCGAGCAGATAGAGAGAATTATACGCCCAGAAACACGACCTGAAATTCTTGGAAAATGTGATGATGATGATTATGATGATAATGATAAAGATAATGATTTATATAATATATATATATATATATATATATATATATATATATATATATATATATATATATATATATATATTATCCTTAGCACGATGACGATCATCTTTATCACTATTATTATCATCATCAGCAGCAGCATATCTTTTTTACTGTTATTCCTATCACAATATTTACCAATATTAAACCATAGTTAATATATAGACATACACAATACATACACACATATACATACAGCATGCAAACACATTCGCACAGCTATCTGTCTGTCTATATATAAATGTATTATTCTTTTAGATACACCATAGATGGTCATCATAGTCCTAAAATCATTATCGCATCATTTATCAGAGCGGGGGCACTCCTCCCTTCACCTTAACCTTTCCCTTCTCCCTTCCTTCTTCCCCTTCCCCTTTGGATAGTCATGTGGATAGTATATGTGCATAAACTGACAGTCTAACTACTTCAGTGCAGTGTACTTGCCTCGTAGTAGAAGAATGATAATAATAATAATATCAACACTAATGAAGATAATAATCATATTAGCAATTGTGATAGTAATACGATTAAAGTTAGTATAGGAATCTCATTGATTCGTAATATGATGAGCGCGCGCGCGCGCGTGTGTGATTCCTTAGTATATATGTCCGTCATCTTCCCATTTTACACCAGCATGAATTAACTTCAAGTCCGCAATTACATGGAATATCTTTTCATGCGGAAACTGTAAGCGTAATAGACGGACGTACAGAACACAAGCAAAATCATTATATAGTGGCTGTGAAGGATGAATTACTACAAGTATAAAAAACAGTTATAATAGGTATTATTCATGAGAATTAGATGTCCACGAGTATTAAGTTACTCACTTTGTTTTATTAAAATAATGAAATAACTCAACATACAGAAAAATACAAAACATCATTCATACAAATGTATACCTTTTTTAACAAAGACAGCTAAGCGTAAAAGAAACAAGCACACACGTTTATCGATTTACAAACGCTTCTTTATGGGGAAAAAATATTTATTCTCCGACTCCAGAAATAAATCATGGCACGGCCTCGACAAGAAAATTGCACATTAAGCACAGTAAATACGTTTCTAAAAAGTATCATTAACTTGTCACCGATATTTCGTGTATACATGGACACCTGTTGGTGCATAGATAAATCAAGTTGATGTCTGATTGCGGGT
>NC_051391.1:47855153-47857653 GCF_015228065.2 Penaeus monodon
GAACGCACCTGAACAGAAAACAGAATAACGCGTGCGGGAGCTATACCTGTGCTAGGCCGCCGCAGGATAGTCTGGTCTTGACAAGAGGCACAGCATGGGGCGCAGAGTTTGCAATACGGTTGTCTGAGCGAGGGGAATGCGAGGGGAAAGTGACGGCCAGCTGTACCGATTAGATGTATAGAGTATCATTTCATCTCGTCTATTATTTTATTCTTTTCCCTTTATGCTTGGAAATATTGTGTTTAATTTTGTGCTTTGGCGAAGGGTCTTCCTTTTCTTATGGGTTAAAAGGTAGTGTTTGGTATGGTAGGTGCGCACGCATATCCCTCACTAATCATTCTGTCGAAGCCTCTATTATGCTGCCATGAACACACTTCCTCGTCTGACAGGTGAGAACAGTATTTCAGAACTCTGACATGAAATTCCCTTTACTGCCTTTCTATTCTCGTGCGTACCTGGTAGGTGGGTTTTTTGCATCGTTATGATTCGTTGTAAAATTTGCCCGTAAGACGCTGAGAGCACCCCCCACCCTCCCACCCCTTTTCTTTTTTATAAATGCTAATGTTGCTGTAAATATCAGAGACCTTTAATTCCAGTTATATAAAGTACTATCATAAAATCATCTATATCATGCGCACTGTGAAATGATAAAGCGGTATTCGCTCGTTCTTTTTCTCTCTCTCTTGTATTCGGTTTAGTTATTAATCAGGTGGGTTTGAAAAAGAAAGATGACTTTGATGTCATGTTGCTTCTCTGGGAACCTAAATCTGGATGGATTGGCTCACACACACACGCACACACACGCACCCACATTCACACAACACACACACACACACACACACACCTACCCACACACAGACACAGACACACGCACACCTACAATTCCACACACACACACACACACACACACACACATCCACCCAACCACGCACATAAACACCTACCCCCTCCCCCCACACACACATGCGTCTGAACAAGCACAAGCATCCATCCATCCTCGCTAATCCTTCTCCCTCAATATCACTCCATTCACCATCAAAAGGCAAATGAAATGGGAGTCTGTATCAAGGGAAGGAACATTTATATTTTGAAGTAATAGGTGTTAGGCTATAAGCTGATCGAGGGGAATTTCACAAGCATGCACAAAGGGCCACCCTCTTTGCCCGGAAGAGAGGGGAAAACCATTTTTCCAAAGGCTGAAAACTGGTAATACTCGTTTCCATGCTATAAAGATTGGTCCCTCAGTTTCTGACATTTCCTTCTGAATTTTTCGAATGCAGTAATTGTATTCTTACGTTGTTGTTTTTTATTTTTGATACACACACACACACACACACACACACACACACACACACACACACACACACACACACACACACATATATATATATATATATATATATATATATATATATATATATATATATATATATATATATATGTGTGTGTGTGTGTGTGTGAGTGTGTATGTGTGTGTGTGTGCGTGTGCATATATATATATATATATATATATATATATATATATATATATATATATATATATATATATATATATATATATATTAACTTTTGCAACTTAAGCATTGGAAACACCAATTTTCTTGCATATTTACCTCTGCTTACAGACATTTCTTAGAGATAAACTTCAATTGCAGAAAGATTTGCTCGACTCTATTCCTTTCCTTCACCTATGGTACTTCTATAGGCAATCTTGATTCGATTTGCACGGTATAAGGGCAAGGTTTAGTCAATGGGGCAGTGCATTTACTTAAAAGTATTATAAGAAATAAAACCGGAAAATGGTAAAGGTCACATGTCTGTTATCATTATATATATATATATATATATATATATATATATATATATATATATATATATATATATATATTATATATATATATATATATATAATATATATAATATATATATATATATATATATATATATATATATATATATATATATATATATATATATATATATATATATATATATATATATATTATATGTGTGTGTGTGTGTGTGTGTGTGTGTGTGTGTGTGTGTGTGTGAGTGTGTGTGTGTGTGTGTGTGTGTGTGTGTGTGTGTGTGTAGACATGTATATATTAACACTCTTGTCATATATATGTATTTATACACACACATATATCTGCATATATAGGTATATATAACAGACAGAAATATATATATATATATTTATAATAAATATATACATACAAAACTACAATACAAATAACATAACATACAACAACACACACAGAAACAACATACCACGCACACACACACAACACACAAACACACACACATACACACTACAATACATACATAACAAACACACAATCAACAAAATACACAAACAACACTAAAAAATCACATACAATAAATCATAATAATACGCAACTATTAGCTATTATATGTGTATGATGTATTATATGTGTAGTATATATATATATATTATATATTTCATATGATCATATTAGAATTGAACAGCTGTGACCAA
>NC_051391.1:47878425-47887030 GCF_015228065.2 Penaeus monodon
TATCTACTATCTTCTATCATATCTATCTACTAACCCTTTTTCATCATCTATCTATCATATTTATTATAATATATTAAAATATATAAATATTTTTAAAATATATATATTTAAAATATATATATATAATATATAATATATTTGGGTGTGTGGTTTTTGTGTGTGGTTGTGGTGTTAGTGTGGTGGTAGTCTGGGTGTGTGTTAAAAACACAAAGAATAGAAACAATAGCATTAACTTTTTAATATATATATATATATATATAATATATTAAATTATATATTAAAATATTTAAAAAACACACACAACCACACACATACAAAAACAAACAAAAACACACCAAATATATATATAATTATAATATATATATAATATATATATATATAATATATATTTATTAATAATATATTATTATTTATTTAATATATAATATATAAAATATAATATTTAAATTATCATGTAGAGGAAAAAATAAATGATAATTCATATAATTATTTATATAATATAATTAAAATATATTATAACCTTAATATACATATACACACACACAACACACTATATATTAATTAATATATAATATTAATATATAAATTTATATATATGTATGTATATTTTATAATTAATATTATAATTATAATAAATATATATGGTTTTGTGTGGGGTTTTGTATGTGTGTTTGGGGGGGTGGTTTGTTTGTCGTGTGTTTGTTAATAAATTTTATATATATAAAATTTTATAAAATAACATTTAATTTATTTTATGAGTAAGATGTTCTATATCTATATGTGTGTGTATTTAATATAATAATTATATAAATATATATTATAATATATTTTTAAATATATATTTTATAAATTTTTTTTTTTTTTTTTTTTTTTTTTTTTTTTTTTTTTTTTTTTTTTTTTTTTGCCCTCCCCCACGGGACGTTGGCGATATGGACCCCTGATCCCCCCCAAAATAATATTATAAAATTATAAATAAATTAAAATATATATGTAGAAGAGTAGATGGTATATAATTGATATATATGTATATGATTATATATTATATTTAATAATATATAAATATATATAATTATATATATTAATATATATAGAAACAATGTATGTAGATCTAATATATTATATATATATATATAATAAATATATATAATATATAATATTATGTTGGGGGGTGTGTGGTGTGTGTTGTGGTGTGTGTGTGGTGGTGTTTTGGGCATGTGGTGTGCGTGTGCGTTTGGTTTGGTGGGTGTGTGTGTGTGTGTGTGGTGGGTGTGTGCGGTGGGTGTGTGGAAATAGGTTTAGATTTAAACCATCCCCAGTTTAAAAGGCAGATTTTGGTCCACCTTTTTCTGTCAACCCCCTTCCCATGATGCTCCTATCACTTTTTTCATTGGTTTTGATTAGCCCCGTGGATAAGGAGTTGATTTTGAAAAACTCAGCCAAACACCCAGAGGAAAGAATCCTAAGATAGTTGATAAATATTTGGATAGAATAAGAATATAGAAGACAGAAGGAGAAGGAGAGAGAGAGAGAGGAGAAAGGAAGAGAGAGAAAGAATAAGAGAGAGAGAGAAAAGGGGGAGAGAGAGGAAGAGAGAGGATTTAATAGAAAATATGATATTATTTTAATTTGGGAAAGTAAAGTATCCAAAAATTTACATGTGTTTTGCGAACAAAAAGGTATTAAAAAGAAGAAAAATTTTTCCCAAAATTTTTTCCAGGATTGAAAAAAATTCTATGGGGCACCCCTACACGACTTTGCCCATCCATCTTGCCTACCCCTCCCCTAATGCCCCCTACCTAGTAAGTACACCCATATATATGTAGGGTAGAGTTATTATATATAAAATACATATTTATAAAGTACCATGTGGATTTACTTTTTTGTTTCCTAAAGTAAAACGGGACTGAAGCAAAAGGGAAAACTAACAGGAGACAGATGATATAAAAAATATTTAATATATTATATATATATATATATATAATATATATATAAAATTATATATATATATATATATAGCGGGGATGTAAAAATATGAAAATGTATATATAAAAAAAAAATAATATTAAATATATATATTTTTATATTATATACGGGGGACGATATATCCTGATAACAACACACCCACACCACACACAAAACCACACACCACACCTCCCACACACACCCCACACACACAACACACACAAACACACACACACCCACACACACACACACAACACAACAACACAACACACCACACACACAACACACAAAACTTAATTAATAATAGCATAATTTGCTTATATAAATGTAATATATAGATAGATAGATAGTGAAGAAGAAGATAAAAGGGACAGAAGATAGATAGAAGAAAAATTATGCGGATTTTTTAAGAAATTTAATCTTTCCAAACTAGGAAAATCGAATGCACACAAAAAACGTAGCAAAGAAGTCACCAGCCCCCAGTATAGAAATGAACCTTATCGCTCTTTTAATTTAAAAAAAACGATAATTACATGAAAATTTAGGAAAAAAACGGAGTCTAAAATTTTAGCCGAACTAAAAAACTTTTTGATCTCTTACTCCTTTCCTAGTAATTTAAAGCTCGCATGGGTAGCTTGTCCCTATGACTTTGGGTGTACGTGAAAACCCGGGATTTAAGATGCTTTTCTTAAAGACCACAAATAGAACCCAAATATCAAGTAAGGAGAACAGTATATGCATTTTGACAACCATGAAATTTTAAAGATTCTTTATTCCGCAACACTTTACCACTACCACAAGTCCACAATATCTCCAGTGCGGCTACCACAATATATCCCTTGCCAACGGGTTTCCTCTCCCCATCCCAAACTTTACCCTTTTTGGGTAGCCCCCCTGGTTGAGACCCTTAGTTTTGAGAAAATACTTGGCCGGTTAAATTAAGGATTTTTTTACGATGCTGCGACGGGCAAAAAACATATTAGCATAGAAAAATCCTAGAATTTAGTCTATGATTTAGTCTTCATGATACACATTTTTCACACCCTTGGTAAACGAAAAGTTTCTGGGGTTTTCTTGTTTTTTCGCATGAAAGGGCCAGGCCCCTCAATAAGTAAAATTTGGGGCTAAAGCCAAATTTTAAAAGAATGAAAAAAAATAAGTTTTTAAATCGGGGGAACATGGAATAATTTCCCTGAAAAATTTTGCATTCGGAACATTTTGGGAAAATTTTTGGTTTTCTGGACACGGTTTTTGGCCCACGTACCCCACGGACACATTTGAACCGAAAAAGCTTTTTTTGGATTTCCCTACCAGGGACATTTTGGCGGGGAAATTTTTGTTTTTTGGACATGCTACCACGGACATATTTAATTCGGACAATTTTGTTCTGGGACACGCTATACGGGCAGGGGTTCCGGAAACTATGTCTCGAAAAAATTTCCCCCCGATTTAAACCCCGTCACGACGTACTTTTTTGGGGAAAAGTTTTTGTCCACAAAAAATGTTTCATCGTAACAAAAACGGCGAAGAGAAAATTTTTACTTTTTCTTTGATACAAATCATGACTTTTGCAACCTCAGTGAAATAAAAAACCAGTCCAATCAAGACCCACGTGCATTGCTGCGCGATTTCCCTTTGAAAGTCTTTTTTATTTGTTTGAACTCTGTTTGCAACTTTCTTTAAAATTTTCATTGTTCTTTTGGTTCCCTTTAGCAAGTTGATAGAGTAAGACAACTGATCAATTAGTATAAAATATACATACATACACGGCGGTAGGTAAAAATTTAATGTGTAATATACATTGTTTTGGTTGTGTGGGGTGTGTGTGTTGTGTGTGGGGGTTGGGGTGTGTGGTGTGTGTGTGTGGTTGTGTGTGGTTGTGTAGGGGGTTGTGTGTGGGGAGGTGGTATGTGTGTGTGGGTGTGTGTGTGTGGTGTGTGGGGTGTTGTGGTGTTGTTGTGTGTGGGGTGTGGGTGTGTTTGGTGGGGTGTATGAAACGTTATAAATTTATATATATAATATATATATATATTATTATATTTACTAATTTATATATAATTTAATTATATATATATATATGTATATTATATATATATATAAATTAAAATTTACTATATATATATATTTTATATATAATAATATATATGTGTGTTTTGTGGGGGGTGTGGTGGGGTGTGTTGGTGTGTGTGTGTGTGTGTGTGTGAAAAGATATAAAAAAAATATAGATATGTATTGATAAATATAATCATGTATAAAGGATACTTTATGCATTTAATTTCAGTTAAAAATTTTATCTGTAACCCACGCAGCTACTCTATAATAAATTTTCATTACAAAAACTGTGAATTCATATAGGATATAAAATTTCATAGTCATTCCATTGTGAACCCCTTTTAACATAGTATTTTAAAAAAAAGTAAAAATGGAAGCAAATTTCAGTAGGAAAAGGAAAGGATGTAGCGAAAATTTTTTTTCATATCAGCGCAAATTGTTAAAATTGGGGCCCCCGTAGCTAGGAAAAGTAACACTTTAATCATTAATCAAGGTGTCACTTTTTTTGCTAAAAAAATGATATATGACATACAAGTTTGAGAAAAGGAAAATTTTTCTTCAGTAATAAATTTAATAGCAAACAAGAAGAAATTAATATGGTGGTTGTTTTTATAAAAACAGTGGATGCTTAAAAATAAAAGGTTTGCAAGGCTTTTTGGAAATTTTTAAAGTTTGTTCAAATTGGTCAGAACGTTCTTTCAAAAACATTTTTCTCCAATGAAAAGGGGAAAGGCATAGGTTTTTGTATTATCGTTCCACCGCGATGAGCCCGGACCAAATCAGAAAATTTGGGGGAATTTCCCAATGACCCAGACATTTATGATTATGATTGAATTAATCAACAAGATACAGAACTTTTTCTTTGTTTTTTGAGCCGTAAGTTATTTATAGATGAAGCGAAAGGTATTTAAGAATCCATCCCCCCGCGTTGATCCCCAATTGAAAAATATTCAGCGTTTCCCGCGACCGAAGATGACCTTTAAAAAACTTTCGTTTCAGAGTGGGATGCATTTGATTCCCTACAAAGGGCAGAAGAAATTTTTTTCCTTACCCCAAAAAAAAAAAAAAAAACTTTTGTAAGATACTACGCGGGAAATTTACCATTTAAAGAAAATATAAATATAAAAAAAATAAAACCCTATTTTAGACTGCGTGAAAATATCTGAAAAAAACGGTTTGATTGGCCCAATAGAATGTAGCAAAGAGATTTAGTAAAAGGGAAAGTTAAACAGGTTTAAAAAATTTTCGTTAAAGGGGAAACAGTATCAAAGGTTACAAAAGGGGGAAAATAATTTGTTTACTTTTGTTTTGTATATAGTAAACTGGAGCAATGAAAAAAAATATCAAATTACAACACACACCACACACACCACGGTGTGTGTTAATAGGTGTAACATATGTATATGATATAATACATAATATGTTTGTGTGGTGCGGGATTGTGAGTGCGGGTATTGTAAAAACACACACACCACACAACACACACACACACACACCCACAAAAATATTAATTATTTAATTATATATATATATATATAATAATATATATATTTATATTATGTGTGGGTGGTGGGGGGTGTGTGTGTGTTGTGGGGTGTGTGGTGTGTGTGTGTGTATTCATATATATTTTTAGATGTGTATTATGTATAATATTATATATAATATATATATTATATATATATATAAAAAATAATATAGTAATTATATGTGTGTGTGGTGTGTGTGTTGTGTGTGTGTGGATTATGATATGTATATTATGCAGTAATATCGTGTATAATATATAAATATAATAATAAATATATATATAATAATATATATTACTATTTTTTCATTTTTTATATGATGTGATATATGTTATAATTAAAATATATTTTAAAAATATATATATATATATATAAATATACAATACTATAAAATTAATATATAAATTATATATAATATATATAATTTTTATATATATATATACATTTTAATTATATATAATATATATATAATATATTTTGTGTGTGTGTGTGTGTGTGGTGTGTGTGTGTGGTGTGTGGTTGTGGGGGGTGTGTGGTGTGTGTTTGTGTGTGTGTGTGGTGTGGGCATGCATGTATATATATTTTTATATATATAAAATATAATATATTATAATATATTATAATAATATGTATTATAATATAGTAATATTATATAATAAATTAATTTTATTAATGTAGGATATGTGTGGTGTGTATATATACATAATACATATAGATTTAATACATACATATAGATACAAGAAAAAATAGTATTAACATACATATGCATTTTACATAATAATATATATATATATATAATATATATAAAATATATGTATCTTTTTAATAATTTATTTAAAAATTTGAATATATATAATTTTAAATAACACAAAAACCCCACACAAACAAAAACACCCACACACAACACAACAACACACACACACACCACCACACACACACACAAAAATACAACAAAACTAAATCAATAATATTAATATATTATAATATAATTTTTAAATATATATATATAAATATTATATATATAATATATTATTAAATATATAATAGTAATTTGTTTTGGGGGGTGTTTAATAAAAAAAATAAAGAAAAATTATAAATATTAATTATAAAAATATATATAATATATATTATATTATAATAACACACACATTAAAATAAATAAATAATATAAAAATATATATATATTAATATATAAAATGTATGAGTATGTAGTAGCATTAGATGAGGATGTAGCACAATTTTTATTAATTTTATTAATATATATATATATTATATATAATATATATATTATATAATATTTATAGATATATAATTTTATATAATAATTTTATAACCAGTTGTGGTTTATGTTTTTTGGAGGGCCCATTCCCTTTACCCCCCCCCCACCCCCCCGGTCCCTCTTGGGTTTTAAATTTTTTCTCACCCTGTTTTTATAGTTACAAGAAATGGTACCCGGGCCCCTTAGTTCTAATCACAAACAATATCATTACATGGCTTTTAATTTTTCCACTTGATAGAAACCAAAAACGCCCAATTTTGTTAGTAAAAAGAGCACTGCGGATAAGAGCAGAAGGGGAAAATCAACATCGAAATTTTAAATGTTCCCCATAATGCAGTTTACATCTAATTATTAGCAATAAAAATTTTAAAAAAATTAATAACCCCCCTAAAAGGATCGACCACACCAAAAAAAAAAGAAAGAAAGAAAAAAAAAAAAAGGGTAAAATGAAATATGTGGTAATCGAGAAATTTAGTTTTTCGAGTCGCATGTTCTGTATAAAAGCCTCCCTTTTGAAATAGTTCACAAGCTCAAGTTTTTACCCCGTAGAATATACTTTTAAGGATTTTTTTCTGAGACGATTGTTTTCCAATAAATACAGAATTAGAGTTCCAGATATAGAATTTTGTAAATTTTTTTAAACCTAAAGATTTTTGTTCATTTTAACAAAGAACGAAAATCCGTGGGGTTTAACCATTGGGCGAAATAAAGCCAGGACAAGGGGTTTTTTACAAACATATCTTTAAAACACCCGCAGATATTTCAAAAGCACCGTGGGAGACAATTCAACAACTGAGTTCTTGATAGAATGTAGCAACGTTTTTTTAACCCAATTATGCCCTTGGATTCAAAGGGTAGTTTCCCCTAGTTAAAGTAGGGAATGGCCGTATTTAATGTAAAGATCTGTATATTTATTTTTTTTTAATAATTTAAATTGTTGGGGGTTGTCGCTAGTTTTTGATAAATAGTAGGAATGGCATTTGAATGCATTAATGAAGTATTTATATTTAATTTCTTTTTTAGGGAATAAGAAATTTTAAACTTTCATTATAGATGAGCAGATTCAGATACTTCTTATCGTTTTTTTAGCCCGAACCTTAGAGAATTAAATTTAAAATCTTTCCCCAAAATCCTCATTCCTACCCTAGGATCGGCCCATCCTCAAGGGGGTTTTGAAAACAATCGGATGTGATCGAATCCCTTTTTAGTTTTTGTAGTAAAATAGGTTAGTATTTTCGGTGAATGAAAGAGGTGGTTTTTTCACCCAGCATACAGGGATCCAAGTGAAGACCTGAAAGCCCCGTACAGATTGGAGCTTCTTATAAAATGATCCAACACCGGAAACAGGGGTTGAGGAATAAGCTTGACCATAACAAGCTTTCTAGGAAAGCGCCGGTAAAGCCAGAGCGTTTTGTGCGGTCTGCACCCAAGTGAGTGAAAGAACCCCCAAATAAAGTGTTTTGTACCTTTACTTAAAAGTTCATTTGAGGCACCCAGTAAACTTGATCAAAAAATTTGACCCAAGTACTTTACCTTTGGACAAAATTGCAGGGGTTTTCTCCCAAAAAGGGAAGGATGGAATTTCCCGTTTTTGGTGTATAGCCATGGGCTTGTTGGGGGAAAATTTGAACCATGAATGTTGTCCACTGTCAACCTGTTTATTGCACTGCTGGTCCCTGCAATCCCGTAAACCCCTGAACAGTACGTGTAAATCATCCACATACAATTTAAAGAGACAGAAAATTTGGGAAAAAACCCTTTTAAGATTTAAGCAATGGCAAAAAAAGGG
>NC_051391.1:47887130-47891789 GCF_015228065.2 Penaeus monodon
TTTTTATTTGTTATTGTTTTTGTATTATTTTTTGATATTTTTTTTTGTTTTTTTTTTGTTTTTTTTTTTTTTTTTTTTTTATTTTTTTTTTGATTTGTTATTTGATTTTTTTATTTAAAAATTGATTTGTTTTTTTTTGGTTTGTTTTAAGGTTTAAAAATTTTTTTTTTTTTTTTATTTTTTTTTTTTTTTTTGTTTTTTTGTTTTTTTTTTGTTTTTTTTTGATATTTTTTTTTTATTTTTTTTTTTATGTATTTTTTATTTTTTTATTGTTTTTTTTTTTTGTGAAAAAATTTTATTTTATTTTTTTTGTTTTTTTTTTTTTTGTAATTTTATAATTTAATTGATAATGGAAATGAGATAATGATGATGATGATGTGTGAGATGATGATGAGAGATGAAATGATAATGAAATAATATAAAATATTCAGAACCTTTTTTATCATTATACTGATAATTCATTATATTTTTTTTATTAAATCTTAACATTATTATATCTTATATTATTTTTATTTAATTATTATATTTTATTATTTTCATTATCATTATCATTTGTATTATTTTTTTATATTATTATCGACATCATCATTATTTTATCATTATCATTAAGGATTATCTTTTATTTAAATTCATTAAAATTTTTCTATTTTTTTAAATTTTCCCATTTATTACTACTACTATTTTATCATCATCATCACCATTATGATTATTATAATAATCAGCCGCAGCGTTGTCAGTATTATCATTATTGTCAGATCTATTATTTAAAATCATTATCATTTTTTTATCATTATTTTTTTCTTTATATTATATCATTATATTATCATTATAATTACTGTAATCGTTACCACCATTATCATTACACTATGTCATATTATTAACTGTTTACTTGTACAACAGCCTACTACTGCTACAATTACTGTCATTACAACTACTACTGCTGTGGCGTTTTGATAACAAGGCCGCACACCTCAAAATTGTCAACATATCTAAAGGTAATCTGTGGTTGTGCGATCACCACCAAAATGCCCCCCCTTTTTCATTTAACAGCCTAGAAAACCTGGTTATAAAGTATTGACAATGTGATTAAAAATCAGGTAATTTAGATTTTATTGTTGTTCAATTATTTGTCGTTAGGTTGGATATTATTAAAGCACAGAAGAAACTATATACATTTTAAATATACGTTTTATTGAAAAACACAAAAGACCCGAAATAAAAACTGCCCACATGATATACTATTCATACAAAAAAGATATCAGAGCATCTAGTCAAAACTTATGATTTTTTTTACAACTCAATATAATAACTTGCACTTTTCTCTTAGGAGAGGTTTAGTTGGGTTGATTTGCAAGGGATCGTCATCCAAGACAAACGACTGGCATTCACAAAACAAGCAAAGTCTAGAGCAATATTTTTTTCTTTCTTTCTCTTTTTCTTTCTTATTTATAATATGGTAGGCTTCACAGAGTCCTCTTGGGGACTCTACTGCTGGATATTTCTGTGAATGTGGGATTTGTGAGTACTTGAAATGAGAATTTTTGCGCACTGGACATATTGAATCTGAATTGACGTTAATCAAAATGGAATTATGTGTTGCATCTAAATCGGGGACATTAACATTAAAAGTAGATCATGAATATATAGTAAAATAGAGCGTTCGCACAATCTTCTTTCGATATGGTGTTGCAACTGGTAACCTCCAGCACAGTAGTTCCAAACCAATATATGATAAAATCCAAGGTCCCACTCAGTATGTCATCTTTCCATCAGATATCAGATCAGATATTACTAGTACCTACAAATAAGTATATGTAGGTTTTGTAGGTGAATCAAAATCCAGTTTAAGTCATAATATTCATATTGCTCCGTGCCCCCCGCCACCCCACCCCGGAAAGTATCCCATGGTCCCCCTAGGAACTATGTCCCCCAGGTGGGAAGCCCTACTCTAGCATATCGGTGGCGCCAAATGTTCGGTTGCCGTTCGGATAGCCATCATCTGACGTAGTGGCTACAATACAGGTCACAACACTACTACTGTTACTACTACTACTAGTTCCACCACTACTACTACTTCTACTACTACTATTATCACTACTACAACCACTACTACTACTGTTATTATTATTACTACTACTACTACTACTACATGACTATTTTCTCCTTTCCAATTTGAGATTATCGAATATATTTTCAAATTCATTATCTTAAAGACTGCGATGCTAAGTATAATGAAGGTGAAAAAAAAAACAGTGAGGGTTTTTAGAAAAGTAGATAAGCACATACAACTGAAAAATTATCTAAATAGCATATTGATTAGATGCAGCTTTATCCTACTGTAGGATAGGGAAAAAATACGTAAGTGTAAAGTTCCATATACACAGCGTGCTACGAGTAAAGAACTACTTCTTTCCGACGATGTTAAAAAAAAAAACTTTAGTTCGGATTAAGTAATAAATAAAGTATGAGGAGCCTAGGTTTCATTATAATAGTGTTTCCATATTAGTTGTTTCAGAATCGCTTTTGTGAAACACAATTAAATGAATATATACATAATCCTATATATGAATGAATGAATAGAGTATCTGGTAAATAAAAATATTTTATTAGCAATTTGATCAAAGTTATCAATATATATCGTTATCGTTATCAATTTTTCACCAACAGCCAGGGTAAACAAAGGAAAGTAGAGAGAGAGAGAGAGAGAGAGAGAGAGAGAGAGAGAGAGAGAGAGAGAGAGAGAGAGAGAGAGAGAGAGAGAGAGAGAGAGAGAGAGAGAGAGAGAGAGAGAGAGAGAGAGATAACCCATCTTCAAATCTTGAAATGCTTGCCGTAACGTCGTTCCAGTGAGCTTGATTGCGAGAAGTTCTCATAAGCACTAAAATCTATACAATCACCAGGTATTGCCTTTGCTGAAAGACGCGTTTTCGACAAGTATATCCAATAAGATCTAGTCCCAATAATCGTTACAGTGACAACAAACCGCCGAACCAACCGGGCGCACGTAAACATAAACCAATGGGTGTTCTCTGCAGGCCTCCAAAGACACGAGGTTCTAGCAAATGCAGGTTGCAAACACAATGGCGAAATCTATGAGGCCTCCCTGTTATCTGCGTGAATAACGGCCTTCTGATAACATAGATCCCAATGCAGTGTGATACGATATGGTATTCCGTTGATCCAAAGAGTCATATTTGAAGTATGTTGTGATGCTTATTAACTGATATTTGATCCGATTTTCATTAGTTGTAGGCGTCCAGTTTCACACCATTGAATCGTAGAACTAACTGATATCAATGACTGTTTTAAATAGTCATCTTTTGTCAATGATTAATCATATGTAAATCTTTGTTTTCTTGAAATTTTAAACACACGTCATTTGTTGGGATATAAATTACAGGGTTGTTCAACCTCATTATACAAACTCTGTTTAATCAACCATTTTGTAACTCAAAATAACCTTCAAACTGGCACTAGAACATTATATAATATCTTTGCAACGTTCCTTGAGAAAGATTTATCACTCGCCAGTGCCACACGAAAGTATGTTTATTTTTTACTGTATGTTTTCCATTATACTCTTCTGTGGACTGATTTATGTTACTAGAGTATTTTTCCTCTTATTTCGAAGTACTCGGCAAAAGTAACAAAATTTAATCGTAAAATACTGTAGATCTAATCTGTCTGTCTGTCTATCAGTCTGTCTATCTACATATAGCATAGATTTGTAAGTTTGAATGTATCTATATATGTTTGCATGTACACTATGTATGCATGTATGTATGTATGTATGTATGTATTCCATGTATGTATGTATAGATATAGATATCCTAATTTATGTCTGTCAGTATCTATTTGCAGATATGTTTGTGTGTGCTTTGTGTGTGGGGAGAGGGGGGGGCGGTAGGGAGCGCGTGAAGGGATTGGCTGGGTGTACGCCCTTAGTGAAAAAGATATAATTTTGTGACTTTAGAATGTGCGAGGGAACCATAAAAAAACAAGAAGAGATTGTCAAAACTTTTTACTTTCTCTTATCATTAAGATATCACTTGTATCGACGAAATATCTGATTACCCCGACAGACAATTGGATATAAACAAAACGAGTTAAAAATGTTATAAATGTTACAGAGCATATATTCCCTGCACTAAAAGAACATATAATACACATGGGTATATATATCATAACTTCATTAATACTATTCTAAACAATTCTAAACGACGTATGAACAAGTTTGATATATACTATTATCAAGAGAACTAAAAATTAAATGTAAGAAAAAGGTGAACATATTGTAAAAAAAGGATAAAAAAAAAAAAAAAGAAAACGAGACAACGCTAAAAACTGATAAAATAGAACAGGGTGCAAATAACCACACGACCGTATCGAAGAGGCTCATAAACGTTGGAAATTAGCTAAAAAAGTGAAGTTAACGATGTCGTTTTCGTCTCCTTTTAAATCCATCTTGCACCTCTTTTGTTTCTCTCTTTATCTCTTTAGCAAACTTACATTTCCTTTTTGAATTTTCTCCGACACACGTACGCACACAAACACAAACACACGCTGCTCCTCCTACTGCTGCTAATACTACTACTTTTATAATGTACTACTACTGCTATTCTGCTCTACCTAACTACTCTTACTACTAACCCTCCACCC
>NC_051391.1:47891889-47894389 GCF_015228065.2 Penaeus monodon
CTCTTCTCTCTCTCTCTATCTCTCTAATAGGTGAATATATAAGCTGGTAATACTAACTCAGGGTATAAATAGTTTTCAGGCCTTTATCAAGTAAGGATTTGTTTGTAATAACTTAAATTAAATTTTATCTCATTTGTTTCTTTACCAATGCTCGAGGAAACTGGCACGGTAATGATTATTAAATAATAATAATAATAATAATTGATATGAGCTAATAATAATATCCTCGTAAGATTTGTGTTGCAGGGGAAGAGACAGCAAGTGTAATATATATATATATATATATATATATATATATATATATATATATATATATATATATATATATATATATATATATATATATATATTCTCTCCTCTCTCTCTCTCTCTCTCTCTCTCTCTCTCTCTCTCTCTCTCTCTCTCTCTCTCTCTCTCTCTCTCTCTCTCTCTCTCTCTCACTCTTTCTCTCTCTCTTCTCTCTTCTTCTTCTTCTTCTTCTTCCATCTTCCTTTTTTCTCTCTCTCTCTTTTCATAATGTTATATAACTCGTGCGTTCAGTTGCTGATTAAGACAGGGTTCCTAAAAAAAAAAATCCCTTATAAAAGTATTACATAAAAGATAGAAAATCCTAAATGAAGACACAAATTATGTCTTTCTTATTGTATTTTGTCGATTCCAAATGGGCTAAATTGATTATATCAATTCGATTATCATATAATATAGGTTTCACTTTTATTCAAAGGACGAGCTGGATATGTAATTATAAAATCGATTCACTTAATAAGAATGCTAATGTTAATAATTATTGTAGTAATGATGTTAATATTGTCACTGATAATATTCATGGCAAGAATGACGATGTTAAGAAAATGACGATATTAGCAATGATAATTATATTGTTATTAATAATAAAACGACAATAGTAATAGTTCTGATGATACGTATGATCATAAGAAGGTGGAGAGAGGAGAAGAAGAAGAAGAAAAATTAAGAAAGAAAAAGAAGAAGAAAGAAAGAAAGAAAGAAAATGAAGAAAAAGAAAAAAAGTAAAAAGTAAAAGAAAAAACAAAAAAGAAAGAAAAAGGGGGGGAGAAGGGGAAAAGGAAGAAGAAGAATTAAGAAAAAAAAGAGGGTAGGAGGATAGGGAGGAGATGAAATAATAGACATAAAAATCAAACGAAATAATATTGAATATGCAGGAGCATGAAACTATTACCAATCCTCCATGTCTCTGTACATTTCAAATGTATTTTATTCATATAAATTATGACGCGACAGACCACAAGATTTTTTTGCTATACTCGTTAATCGGAGTGAAATTAATACCGTCTTTAGTGAGTGCAAAAAATGCCACATCACAAGCAGAATTACCAGGACCTAAAAACTGGAAATGTTATTATAGTTTATGACTAATTCAGTTTGCTTTTTAAAGATATTGGTGTTTTGTAGTGCATTCTTCGTGTTACAAATTCCTCTTGCCTTCGGTGACTATGTATTTCAGCTTTATACATCAGTAAATGTTAAACGTTTGACTATCATTATTATTTCTGTTAATTTCCATGGGAATGCACGATTTCATTTAGATTACAAGTGAATATGAAAAGAATGACCAATATTTTTTTTAAGTTTTCGTGTTCTCCCACAATCATGCGTGTTTTTCCCGTGGGGTGTGATGTTATATTGTCGCCATGCTTGTTGTTCTGCCATTTATTGTCAGGTCCAACTTTACAGTTCACTGGATAACGAATTGGTATTGAACGTTGGTCACTAGTTGCAACGTTGACTGTTGCTTGCAGCGTTTCTACTACTTTTGAATGATGGATGGCGGGGTTCGGTCAAATGAATCTATTAATTTTTGTCGAGTTTTTTTTCCAGTGCTGCATTTCACACAAACTTTCGATGTGTATAAATCTATCTTTCTGATATGCTTCTTTCTTTTGTTTTATCTATTGTGTTAGTATATTTTGTACTTATCCTTTTTCATGGATCTACTTACTAATTTAATGACTGGTAGAAAATAAAAGACCTTGATAAAGGAATATTATACCCACAGTCCTTCATAAAGAAGATTTACATATTGTGCATTTCTTATAAAACAAATATGAAGTTTGCGAAGATTGTGTAAGACGAACACACACAAACACACACACACACACACACACACACACACACACACACACGAACACACACCACACAAACACACACACAACACACACACACACACACACACACACACACACACACACACACACACACACACACACACACGAACCCCACACACGAACACACACACGAACACACACACACACACACACACACACACACACATACACACACACATACAGAGAGAAAGAGAGAGAGAGAGAGAGAGAGAGAGAGAGAGAGAGAGAGAGAGAGAGAGAGAGAGAGAGAGAGAGAGGAGAGAGAGAGAGCGAAAGAGAGAGAGAGACGGATAGAGAGATATATGGATATGAATGTATATATATATATATATATATATTTTATATATATATATATA
>NC_051391.1:47911889-47919389 GCF_015228065.2 Penaeus monodon
TCACTGTCATAATTAGTAACGTTATCATTTATTTAAATTTGTATGATAATGTTTTGTATCATTATAACTCTTATCATCGGTAGTATTTTTTTCTATTGTCATCATTATCATTATCTTTATTATTGTTATTGTCATTATTGTTGTTATCTTTATTATTATCATTACTGTTATGTTTATTCTGTTATTACCATTCTTGTTATTATTATTATTATTATTAGTAGTAGTAGTAGTAGTAGTATAATTATTATTGTTGTCGTTGCTGTTATGTTATTGTTATTGCTATTGTCATTATTACTATTATCATCTTCATTATTACTATTGCTATCACTATTACTGATAATGATGATAATGGTTATGATGATGTGTGGAATTCATGTCGACTAAATTGCAAGTAGAACAACAAAGGGAAGTCCACGAAAACACACGAATATGGCGAAGTACTTTTCGCATTTACTGCTCTGATCATCATCATGATAATGTGTAATTCTGATGTACTTGTTTCCCTCACTAATATATAATGGTTATTATCACCGTTATTTTTATGATTGTTGTTGTTCTTGTTGTTTTCATCTGAGCTGTCACGTATATTTTTATCGAAATTATTATAACATAAAAAAAATTATATAATCGCTATGTTAATATCTTGCTATAACCATAATTATTACAGCGAATGTCAACATTTTCGTCACCCATATTACTGTCGATTATCATTAAATAATATTCATCGTTATTACTATTATCGTTGTCACCAGTATATATGTATTTATGCAACGTGCCTTGCAAAGCTTTAAAGCAATCATGTCCATCAGGCGTTTCTGCTGCCAAGTCCCTCTTTTATGGCTGAACATAATGTCAAGTTCACATTTTCCTTGATGCGATGGGCTTGTATTTCGTAAGAAAGATTTTCCGTTAACATGGACGCTGATAATATTTTTGTCTTCAAGCTTGGAAAATTATGCCCGCACACCTTCGGGTAATTATAATAATGATTATGGTGAAAGTGACTAAAATGCTGATAATAGTAATAACACAAATAAATGATGATTATGAAAATATTAACTATGATAATGATGATTGTAATGGTAATGGTGATTCCCAAAAACGGTACTAGTAATATAGATAATAATAGTACTATTATAATGACGAATGTAATAAAACGATGATAACAGCAACAGTGGTAATAATGATAATGAAAAATACAGTGATGATAGAAATAATGACAAGTATAATACAATAATCTTAATAATGATATTAATAATAATAATAATATTAATATTAGTAACAATAATATTAGTAATAATGGTAATGAAGATAACAGTAATAAAAATTATAATTAAAATAGTAAAAAAAAGAAAAATAATGATAATAATAATAATAATAATAATAATAATAATATTATTATTATTATTATTATTACTATTATTATTATTATGATAATACTTATGATAGTAATAATAATAACGATTATGATAATAATAATACCAATAGTAATAATCATAATAAAAATTATGACAATAACAAGGATGATAATAATAGTAATAATGATGAGGATGGTATTAATAACATGATGAAAATATAATGATAATAAATATAACAACAACAAGTACTGTTGGGATATTAATTATGCAAATTATAATAAAGATAATGAAAATGATGGTGATGATGATGACAATAATAATGAATCATTATTGTTATTAGCTTCATTAATATAATGTATTTATTATTATTTTCGTAATTTATATGACATTTTTTATGATAATTTTCATTTTATGAATGGCACATATAATTGTTCTTTTTTATTATTATATATATTATCATTATTATTATCCTTATTAGTATCATTATCATTTTGGTTATTATTGGCATTGTTATTATCATTATTAATAATATTATTGTTGATTGTTGTCATCATCATCATCATCCTCATCATTATCATCATCATTATCATTATCATTATCATTATCATTATCATCATCATCATCATTATCATCATCATCTATCATCATTATCATCATCTCATCATCATCATCATCACACATCATCCATCATCGATATCCACGATCATCATCATCATCTCATACATATTATTTTTCTATTATCATTCATTATCATCATCATCATCATCATTATTATTATTACCACCACCACCGATTTCCAGCGTCATCGTCATCATCGGTACTATATATATATATATAATATATATTCTATATATATTATACTATTATTATTTATATATTTGTTTTTTTTTTTTTTTTTTTTTTTTTTTTTTTTTTTTACTGTCATTATTACCCACTATTATCAGTATCATATTTTCTTTACACTCATGAAATTGGCTATCATATTTCATACTATTTTGAACATCTTGATTTACAGCCGAATGTGAAGGAAATCGATTTCCGAAAATATACAGGTTATGAAAGAATATCATGTTCATTAATTACACTATATCATTGTTGTGATCACGCCGAAGGAATGACCACGAAAGAATAGCGGAATAAGCGAAATAAAACTACCAACATAGAGGTTTAGAATAATAATATCATCGCAGATATCGCTGTAAAATAAAAAAGTTACGCCTACACGTGGTGAGGTCGAAAAAAAGGGGAAGCAGGATGGTGTATTGATACAGGGAGAGGCTAGAAAAGATAAAACCTTGTTGTGTAAAATATTCTCAGAATAATTGAAATGTGTTCTTGAAATTACAGTGCCTTAATTCACCAAGTCAATCCCGTGAGTGTTACTTATCAAAAATACATTTACATGTCAATTTCCCCACTGTTTGCATGTTCCTGAGTCGTAGAGAAGTCTAAAGTTTTTATAACTGGAGAGGAATGTGTTCATAGGTCGGGGTGGAGGTGGATACACGTGTCTTTACCTAGTTCCGAAGGAGTTAAAGAATACGATATTTCGAATGGAGTCTTCTCTTACGACTTCTCTCTGTTAAAGCTATGTTAGTGGCCTAAGAACGGTGAGTTGATCCCGGTGGTAGCAGAATGGCACCTTAAATGAGATACCATTAGAATAGTAACAGAACTAATATTTGTAGGTGCTAATGTCGCTTATTCTATCTCTCTCGGTGTATAGCTTATATATATATATATATATATATATATATATATATATATATATATATATATATATATATATATATATATATATATATATTTATCTGTCTGTCTGTCTCTCTCTCTCTGTCCGTCTTTGTTTGTCTGCCTCTCTCTCTCTCTCTCTCTCTCTCTCTCTCTCTCTCTCTCTCTCTCTCTCTCTCTCTCTCTCTCTCTCTCTCTCTCTCTCTCTCTCTCTCTCTCTCTCTCTCTCTCTCTCCTTCCCCCTGTCCCTCTCCCTGTCCCTCCCATTCTCGTTCTCTCTGACTCAATATTAAACCATTTTTACAGTCTCGTTGTATGCACACACTCATAAATTTCCTTGCGGTAAAGGGATACGAAGTAAAGATATTATAAATACGTCTACTACATTTCGAAAACGCATGGCCAACGTAAAATAAATGCAGCAAAAATATTAGCCACATAGAAGTTATAAGAATGCACAGAACTAGAATTTGTCTTAGTGTTTTATGTAGCTATATTGACTGTGCTTTCCCCCGGTCTGTTTGCTATTCACTTATCTATCGATTCTTTATTTGATAAAAAAGCGAGTCATTCGGTAGTTGTTCGGTTGTGGTTTCCAAGTGCTAGTATATGCCTATATTATTTTCAAATTAGCATTCATTCTTTTCTCTATCGCCCTGTTCTTTAGCATTTCACTCTTAAACGCTGTTGCCTGTTTTACCATTTAAGCTATTCTTCTTATCGACCTCTCACTTTTGCTCCCAAAGAATACTCTCTTCCTGACCAGTGAATGATAGAGACATATGCCACAACCGGACGTTAGCCAAAAGATAATGCAAGCGGAAGTCCACACCAGCTGTGCCATCTCTCGCCCCAACACAGCTGGTTCGCGAGGGGGTCTGCCGGCGAAGCGGTGTTGATAAATTCTTGAAAAAAAAAAAAAAAAAAAAAAAAAAAAAAAAAAAAAAATAGATATATTATATAAATATATATATATATATATATATATATATATATATATATATTACGAACGTTTTGAAGACTTCATTAATGCAATTTTATGATGTAGGGTGAGGGTATTCTCTTTGGGAAAACAGATGACTCCGTTAGGGTTAACTTCTAAACACACACATACACGCCACACACACACACACACACACACACACACACACACACACACACACACACACACACACACACACACACACACACACACACACACACACACACACACACACACACACACACACGCACGCACACACACACACACACACGCACACATACACACACAAAAATAAGAAAGAAAGAATGAAAAAAAAAAAACATGTACCTACGCCCATATACAAAAACAAACACATCGCGTGTTCCGAGAGTGTTCATATAACCAGGAGAAAAAGTTAAAGAGAATGGGACAAAAATTTTATATCTTCGCATCTCTCCGTATATCACATTTCTTTTATTATCGATGACAATATATCAAGAAGAAAACGAAACAAAGATAGCACTATAAGATGTAGCGTAAATAACGATGTGTTTTATCCAATTCTATTTACTGATTAAATTGGTGTCAGCGTTCCTCCGCTTTGTTTATATCTTTGTGTCATGTTTTGGTAGTTGGAGTTTCCCACTTGTATTATTACCTCATGAGAGATGTGACATGAATAGGAGTTCCATTTAGCCAAATCATATCATCTTCCATATCGTTTCATTTCTTTTCAAAAACGCAGACTGATGACATATAACATTAGGGTTTCTTTACTACCTAATGTTTCGTAAAATTAACTTTTCACCTCGGGAGAGCAAATAGATTTTTATAAGAAGAAGTCTCTTGACATAATCCCTGAGAAGTCTGTCGGCAGAAAAATAACCTAATGAAATTCCTTTTATGGCATTACATCAAAAGCAAAAGCAAGGAAAGTCGAGGTATGTTATCTCCTTGTTTCGCAGTTCCCTGAACGAAATTCTTCAAGCCACGGACAATCTTTCGTTCCCTGGAATACCGGAATTTGCCTGTGGTCTCCGTAAACTGGATTTCATCATGCATCTTAATGGGAAATTAATCTTGCGGAGCGTCAGTCGCAAAGGGAGAGAGTGATGGCAACACCCTGCCCCGCCCCCTCTCCCCGCCCCCGCCCCCGCCCCCTAACCCCTCAACACATTCTGCTCCCCCCCCCCCAATCCCCCTCCGACCCCACGACACATTCTGCCTCCCCCCCCCCCCCCTCGGCCCATTCTGCCGCCCGCTGGCTCTCCGCGTTCCTCGAGGGAAACTGTTTAAGCTCTTTATCGTTCTCGTGTTTCTCTCCTTCCTCTTTTCTCCTTCGGTAACATTCCGTGCAAACACCTTCCCCTCTCTTTCATTATCTCCCTTGCTCCCTCTTTTTTCCCCCTCCCTCCTCCTGCGATTTAAAACAGCGACCCTCACTTGTTTTGACGTTATTATGCATACCTTTATTTAAAAAAAAGTTTTCCTCGTCACTTTGAAATGAAAACTTATACCATTTTTTGAGTAAATAACACCCATTTGTAGCGTGAGTGTTTGTGAACTATCATAAAATGTTTGATGCATTATGGACCCTGATTATTCATCGTATATATTTGAGCGTGAACATTATACGGTAGATATCACTGAATATTTTGGCCACAGGGGTCGCATTTTCAAAAGGACGAATGCCATAAATATTGCGATATGGACTTTTTGCAATGTAAAACAGATGGCGCCAATGTTAGAATAGTCTCGACGATTAGAATAATTACGGACATTCAGCAATAAAGACAATGCATCGAAAATCTTCCCGAATTGCTATTTTATCAGCAATTACTGTGTTAGTTGACGGGGTCGAGTAGGGGGGGGGGAGTGCCAAGGTGACAACCCTCCCGTAGATGCCCATGGTGGACAAGTTACACGAATTTCAGTGGAATGCTGGCCAGAGGAAACCAGTGGCAGCAGCACGGAAGCTTTCGAGATTAGAAAAGTTGTGTTGAAGGTAAGGATAATTATCAGTGTTATTATAATTTACAAGAGTCAAATACGTTCGTATAAGCTGCGTGTTAGGAGATAGAGAGAGAGAGAGAGAGAGAGAGAGAGAGAAAAAAAAAAAAAAAAAAAAAAAAAAAAAAAAATAAACATATATATATATATATATATATATATATATATATATATATATATATATATAAAGAGAGACAGTAAAGGAAAATGATGGGAAGGGTCATAAGAGTAGATTAATAATGATACATTGCAATAATTATGATAACTAAAATATATCTACTCATGATGCTGACACTATTGCAAATATTGATACTGATGGTTTAATTACCATCACTAATGATAATGATATTGGGAATAAATCGAAAGAGAAACAAAGATAATATAAAATATTACTTTATAACGGTACCCTAATATATTTAAAGACATATATAAATGCATTTTAGGTTTTATTTTATCTGTACAGCAAGATTGATATATATAACCAACCATCACTTGAGGGACAAGAACGTCGATTTTCTTTTTCCTTTTTTTAAGCAACGAAGGAACAAAAAAGAAAATGGGAAAAAAGAAGAATAGAAAACGGAAAAGCAAACAAGATGAAGGCAAACTAGAAAAAAATAAGAAGGCAAAATTTCAAGCGCAGACAAGCCTTTTTTCTCTCTTGAGTCTGCCTCTTTCCCCTCTTCCCCGCTTCTCTTCCCTCGTCTTCTCCTCTCACCTCTCTCTTCCCTTCCCCCCTCCGTTCACCATCCCCTTTTTTCATTTCTCTGTTCCCCTCCCTCCCCCCCTTTTCCCATCCCTCTTCCTCCCTTTCCCTATCCCCTCCTTTCCCTCTTTCTCACTTCCCCCTCCCTCCTTCCTGTCCCCCTTCTTTTCATCCTCCCTCTTTCCTTCTCCTCCCACATGCACATCCTCTTTCTCCTCCCCCTCCTTCCTTTCCCTCCCACTTCCCCTCCGTCTCTTTCCCTCCTCTTCCCTCCCCCCTCTTTCTTCCTTCTCTTTCCCACCTCCTTCCGTCCTATTCATATCCTCTCCCTCTTTTCAGCCTCTCGTTGTGAAATATTTCCTTCTTGTTCATAATGTCATCACTAATACTCATCAAAGAGCACCAGACGAAAAGGCCGAGCAAATGATCAAAGCTGTCTCCATTTCCTCGACAACTTGAAAGAAAGGTATCGAGATCTTTACTTACTGTGGAAATGAAGGCATCATATTTTTATCCTTTGTGTGCTCGATTCTGCATTTATATGAATGATGAATATAGTCTGTGTATATGTATGTATATATATGTATATATGTATATATATACATATACATATATACATATATATACATACATATACACAGACTATATTCATCATTCATATATATATATATATATATATATATATATATATATATATATATATATATGCATGTATGTTTATATTTGTTTACTCT
>NC_051391.1:47921889-47926889 GCF_015228065.2 Penaeus monodon
GGGAAGGAGGGAGAGAGAGAGAGAGAGAGAGAGAGAGAGAGAGAGAGAGAGAGGAGGGAGAGAGAGAGAGAGAGAGAGAGAGAGAGAAGAGAGGAGGAGGAAGAGAGAGAGAGAGAGAGAGAGAGAGAGAGAGAGAGAGAGAGAGAGAGAGAGAGAATGTTGGCTTGTGTTTGTTAAGGGGGAGAGCTTGCGTATGTGAGAAGAGAGGAGAGTGGTGCTTGTTTGGGGGAAAGGATACCTGTGGGTACCTGTTTATATACAATTTATGTATATAAATTTCATTATATATGAGTTGATCGTATGTTGGGTTTGTCTTAGAGAACCCCGACCCTTGGCAGAAATCCAGGACAGAGTTTTCCTTCTTTTTCACGTATTCTCTTCGCCATCCGCCGACACACGATACCGCAAACACCCACGAGTCTAAGGAATAGACCGTCACAAATACAACAGTTAGGAGAGTTTGAGTCAACGCATCTGGGCACATTGCGCCTTTAAGATGTCCAAAGCGGCGAGAGAGAGAGAGAGAGAGAGAGAGAGAGAGAGAGAGAGAGAGAGAGAGAGAGAGAGAGAGAGAGAGAGAGAGAGAGAGAGAGAGAATTAAACAGACAGACAAAGAGATGGAGAGAAAGGTGAAGTAGAAAGGAGGAGGCACAAAGAGGGGTAGCCAGAAAGGAGAGAGAGAGAGAAAGCGAGAGAGAGAGAGAGAGAGAGAGAGTGAGAGAGAGAGAGAGATTGATTAAAAGAGAAAAACGGAAAACACTGAATGTGCATTTTGATTTTGGAGGGAACATTAAATCTAAAAAAAAAAAGATGAGTGAATTAATGGGAAGAGTCTTCAGCACAGAAAACGGACGAGTTTCTGAACGTACTAACACAAATTACCTGCATATTTCTGTGGTTCATATAATTAGGCAAGCATAAGCACACATGTTCGGAATTTGTCACTTTGTAATCATTCACTCCCTTGCTTATTGCAATGAAATTGATGGGATAAATGCAATGTTACCTTTACCGTTATTAAATATGAATTTCGTCGGTAATCTTACATGCAAAACTTTCGCGGAAGTAATTTGTGAATGCTTGTAGTTATGCATACATGATCATTTCTTCGTAGAGTTCGATTGAATTTTGTAGAAACATTCAGGAGACAGAGAGAGAGGAAGAGAAATACAGAGAGAGAGAGAGAGATGAATTGTAGAAGTTCAAATATTTACAACCACAACAATTATAGACCCCGGAAAAATACAGTGGTAAATCCTGAGGGATCTACCCAGAGAGAGAGAGAGAGAGAGATGAGAGAGAGAGAGAGAGAGAGAGAGAGAGAGAGAGAGAGAGAGAGAGAGAGAGAGAGAGAGAGAGAGAGAGAGAGAGAGAGATGAATCGTAGAAGTCCAAAGACTTCCACCCGTAACTATTACAGACCCCGGAAAAATACAGTGGTACATCCTAGGCATCTACCTAATCTAACTGAGTTTAAGTTTAAGCAGCAGTGTCAATCAAATATAAATTTCACACGCCCAAAGTACTGATATGCCATGTAATAGAAGGAATATTTTTGTATTGTCTAACACAACCTGGTTTGTAGAGCTGTCTGTGAAATAGATAAAGACCTATATCTTACAGATTTTGCATATTTGACGTGCATGGAACAATGGTACACTGGAATTGCAACTGAGAGAAAAATGGAAGAAAGTCCTCGTCGGAAACTTTATTTTTGCTTTTTTCTGATGATGCAAGATATATTGACCAAATGATCCATCCTGTGTGGAAATATCCAGTTCGTTGCAACTTCCAATTAGCACTGTGCTTTGCATTAACCTAACCTAAGTCTTTGGAGAAGGATGCGAGACCGTCCCCGCTTGAAGAAAGGGTCTGTATGAGATGACATAAGTCCATACAGTCTTAAGACTCTGTTACTGCCGATGTCTACTCCTGGTTTCCTCCCGCCACCTCGCCTGTAGTCTTCGCTCCTGGGATTAGCACCTGAAGCGACCCATGTTTGCTGTAGATTGCGCATGGGTGTAAAATTGGGTTAGGGAATGGGAAATGGCTCCAGTGAAGCGTGCCTTTTGCTCCACCTCAGAGCCTCGAGGATTTTGTCCCCGCAATATGTGAAGACGACTCTGAATCGCAATCCCGTCCATCATTAATTTATGGTTATATTTTTTTCTTTCCTTTTATAGAAAATTTTTCCAAGCTTTGGTTTCCACAAATGCAGTGTGGGACATCGAAGGTTTTCAAGTTCGCATATCATCTTTTCCCCAAGACATTTTCCCGGCTTCCTCTTGCTGCACCAGCTGTTGTTATCATGTAAGAATCTCTCCGTCTTTACATTTTACATTCACATTGTTGCGTCCAATCTTTATTTCCATGTTCCTCTTTTTTCTTTTTCTCTCATGGTTCCATTTGAAAGACTCGGGCAACCCTCAGACTTGCACTACATTTCTGTATTTTAGACGTTTTGAGAATAGTTTCCGCTGAGGAAGCCAGGGAATGCGGTTCTCTTGTGTACGTTAAACAGACAATTACAATTTTCTCTTCTTCCTCTCTCTCTCTCTCTCTCTCTCTCTCTCTCTCTCTCTCTCTCTCTTTTCCTCTCTCTCTCTTTTCCTCTCTCTCTCTTCTTCTCTCTCTCTCTTCTTCCCTCTCTTCCTCCCTCGCTCTCTTCCTCTTTCTCTCTCCTTCTCCCTCTCTCTCTTCTCTCTCTCTCTCTCTCTCTCTCTCTTTCTCTCTCCTCTCTCTCTCTCTGCTCCTCTCTCTCTCTCTCTCTCTCTCTCTCTCTTCCTCTCTCTCTCTCCTCTCTTCCTTTCTCTCTCTCTCTCCTCTCTCTCTCTCTCTCTCTCTCTCTCTCAATCTTTCTTTTCCTCCGGTTGTAAATAACAAATTTGCCAACCAACAATATCACACAGAATTAATACCATTTCACCAAACTCAGAGTAACACACCGTGAACTGTTTGTGTATGTATTAGGGACAAAACTAGGACGATCCACACTCATGGTTTGACAGACCAGTGAGAACCTCATTTTTCAGGTCTGGAGGATAGGTCAGCGAAGATACGGCACGTTCGCTCATTGTGATAACTCGTAAGCCAAATCGATTCACGGATATAAACATGGACTTGATACAAACAGAAAGAGAGGGAGGGAGGGAGAGAGGGAGGAGGTTGGGGAGAGAGAGGGAGAGAGAGAAGAGAGAGAGAGAGAGAGAGAGAGAGAGAGAGAGGAGAGAGAGAGAAAGAGAGAAAGGAGGAGAGAGAGAGAGAGAGGGGGGAGGGGGGGGAGTGCGTGGGTATGTGTGTGGAGAGAGTGTGTGTGTGTGTCTGTTTGTGTGTGAATAAGAGAGATTTTTTTTTATGTCTCGGCATATAAATAATCCTTTGTATTGACATAAAATGCGAATATCAATTTTGATCCTTTCATTTCTTTCTCCTTAAGAATCCTTATAAGTGCAAGCCATTCTCACAACAAAAGTTTTTATACCCTTTTTTACATATGTTTATAAATATATTTATTTTTTATTTATTTATTTATTTATTTATACCGAATAAAATATGCGATATCCTGTATCACGAGCCAAATGATACAGTGTTTTGTAATTCGTCTGAATATGAAATCGCGTTTTGCAGAATATCCTAAAACATGTCAAATATTATCATTATATATAGTATATTTAAATAATGTATGTATGTATGTATATTCACATACATATATCCATACACACACACACATACACACACACAAATATATATATATATATATATATATATATATATATATATATATATATATATATATATATATATATATATATATATATATATACGTATATACATATATATATATATATATATATATATATATATATATATATATATATATATAACCATTTCATATGCCTTTCAATATAACTTTTGTGTCCCTTGCCTAAGAGGAAAAAACCCTCTATGCCACTTACACCATTAACAGCATCGCCGCCATAACAAACATTATCTTTATCATGATTCATCGGTCAGTTTTCTTATTAAGACTTCATACTTTTAAGCGTAATTCCTTCCTTACAAGCAGAAGAAAGGCAAGAAGTAAAGTGAGAGCGAAAGGGAGAAAGGCAAAACAAAATAAAGGGAAAATAAACATGCGCAGAGAGGTCTAACAAGTTGATGGTAGTAGCGGGGAGGAGTAAATGAAAAAAGAGGGGTAACTGAAATAGAATATATTGTTCAAGGGGTGGGGGGAAAGTATACACAGTTTGTGGGCCCGAAATACCACATCCAGTCCACAAGCAAGACGTAACAGGATACTACGAATAACACGAATGGGACAAATAGAGAAATGTGGAGGGTAAAGGGATTAAAAGAAAGGGGGAAGAGAAAAATAAATAAAGAAACACAGAAAACGAGAAGTGGGCAAGAAGAAAACAGGAAGAAAGATTATATTTTATTAGCTTTATACTTATTATTCATTCATTCACCTTCTTATTGCTGTTGTTATCTTTGTTATCATCATTGTTGATTATTTATTATTTTATTATTATTATCATTTTATTTTTATTTTTATTTTTATTATTATTATTATCATTTTATTATTGTTGTTATTATTATTATTATTATTATTATTGTTATTATTATTATTATAATAATAATAATAATAATAATAATAATAATAATAATTATTATTATTATTATTATTATTATTATTATAATTATTATTATTGTTATTGTTATTGTTATTGCTATTGTTATTGTTATCATCATCATCATCATCATCATCATCATCCTCATCATCATCATCATCATCATCATCATCATATATTATTATTATATTATTATTATTACTATTATTATTATTATTATTATTATTATTATTATTATTGTTTTGTTTTGTTGTTGTTGTTTTTGTTCTTATTATTATTGTTATCAGTATCATTATTATTATTATTATTATTATTATTATTATTATTAGTAATAGTAGTAGTAGTATCATTATCATTTATTCTATTATTA
>NC_051391.1:47931889-47934389 GCF_015228065.2 Penaeus monodon
GAGAAGACAAAACGAATCTATCACTTGCAGAAAGAAATGGAATTGGGTATGTTTCGCAACACAGAAAAGCTATGAAGGGCTCCGTGTCACTGAAGGGGGTTTTAAGGGGCCACATATGTCGACGAGAGGAAGAGGAAGGGGTAGGTTACCAAGTGGTGAGGGGAAATTGTTGTAAAAAAGTTGTTGTTCAGGCTGGCTACAGGAAGGAATTCGACGACAGAAAGAGGGAAATATATGCCCAATATATGCCGAGTGTGCGAAGCATTACGGTATTTATGTGGCCTGAGAATGCCCTCGGGACTGCTGTGAATGCGTACGTTTTGTCGACACTCGTTCCTGTAAAGAGACAGACGTTTCTCTTGTGAAACGATTCTTGAGAAAGCAGAGTACAGATATGCTTTCTTGAGAAAGGAGAGTACAAATATATTTCGGAGGATTCTTGAGAAATGTAAATCTATTTTCGTGTATAAACACTGTCCTCCTCTGTAAGAAAAAAATACATAATACTGTCAATAACAATATAAAGACCATTTTTTAGAAGCAAACTTAATCACAGCAAAACCCAGGATAGATTGAACGAGCGACTCTTGCCGTGAGAAGGAAGAAGACCTGTTATGTTCTCAGATATATTTTCTTTTAATTAAACCTGAGAATATCACACAAAAGCAGGCTGTCGATACCAGGCCAGTAATATTTTACAGCGCTCTCTCCGCAAGGCAGTATCAACCATTGATTCAACAGTAATAAAAAATGCAAGACAAAAGTTCATAATTTAATTTTGTAAAAACGCCATCGTTAGTCATCATTACTTTGTAAGTTACTTTCTTACCAGTATCCATCCACTATTTATTTAATCATCAAAATTTTATTAGCTGAAAATACTAGAATTTACAGTTTCTATTTCCGTGACCCATTTTCTAAACCCTTGTTAGCTTTGCCCTGTGTTATTATTAACACCCACCTCTCCTTTATTTAATTTCTCATTTTCTCATTTCTCTGAGAAATGAGAAAATAATGTTAATCCTTAAACTCTAATATGACACAAGGATAAAAATTAAAACACGTGAAAGAAGGAGAATAGAAGAGAAGAGAATAGCAGAGAGAACTTAGAATTATGAATATTACCATATGGCGTGAACGTCGCGTCAAAAAACAATTGTTTCCAAATAAGCTGGAAGGTAAAAGACTGTGTTCCCATTATGATGGGGCTGGAGTGCCATTGCGTCCACGGCACTCACACTAGGCTACACAAAGGCTGGCGAAGGTGAGGCGCTGGAGTGCGATTTGTGTCCTTGCGTGCACCTGTGTTCCGCTTCACGTGTTTAAGGAATTTAATTGGGTTGTGTGTGTGTGTGTTTCATTTTTTTTTTTTTTTGGGGGGGGGGGGGGTAGGGTGAGGGTTTTGGTGTTTTTTTGTGTGTATGTTTTGTTTGTGTTTGTTTGTTTGTGTGTTTGTTTGTGTGTTGTTGTGTGTGTGTGTGTGTGTGTGTATGTGTGTTTATGTTGACACGAATAATCTACGTACATGTACTCGTGTACACTCTCTCTCTCTCTCTCTCCCACACACACACACACACACACACACACACACACACACACACACACACACACACACACACACACACACACTCACTCACTCACTCACACACACACACAAACACAAACACATATACACAGAAGCCAACACACATTTTGAGATGCACGCAGAAACACCTGTATACCTCTTTGACAGGCAAGCATTTGCGTGCGCGCGTGGGCGTGGAGAGGGCACACTCAAACTGAAGTAACGCTCGGGCATTCACACAGAAATAAGTCACAGAAAGTATGCTTATTCGGGGTTCATGTGTTAACTTGTCTGATTGCAACTCAGCCAGAGGGGAAAGTTTAGATTGGCAAAAGGATAGAAGGGAAGAGGGAGGGGAAAGGGAGAGGGGAAAGCAGGAAAAGGTAGATGAAGGTAGCGAATGAAGGGGAATAGGAGGAGAGGAGAGGAGGTCATGCGTGGACGAGAGAAGAGAGGGAGAATGGGGGGAGGAGGGGAGGGGAGAGAGGCCTTTTGATCGCCCTGGGGTGAGGGGAAAAAGCGAGGGAGGGAAAAATGTAACTGACAGAGTGGAAAAGGTTCAGTATTCTCGGGATTAATTCTCGATTATATAATTTTTTTTTTATTCAGCCGACGAGTGACGTATCAGCTTAATTTCCTCCTTCGATTAAAAAAGCCCGAAATTATATTGGTTCGTCCTAGGGAGGGGGAGGGAGGGACAGGAAGGGAGAGGAAGGGGAAGGCAGAGGAAAGAGTGAGAAGAGGGGAAAGAGAAAGAATAAATAAAGGGTGATTGGCACGAGGCGATGACGAAAAGGGGGAAAAGGGAAGCGTTGATAACATTTCTCTTAGACGCGCTTGGGGATGGCGTTAGTTAGTCTCGCGCCAGATGAGTTTCCTGACGGTGCCCCGGCGGGAAGAGCCTGCAGGAGGGTTCAAGGGGGCGTTCCGTGTGGA
>NC_051391.1:47944389-47949389 GCF_015228065.2 Penaeus monodon
AATTCGAATCTTCTTGTAATGCTAAGAACAAACTGCCATTGTTATTGTGAAGATACTTGTCTTCATTTGTTCCTTGTTAGTTTGTTTGTGGGAAATATTTTGTTTGTAAATATTTATCCATGTGTAATTCGAGTTTGTATGTTTGTCATATTGCAGCACTTAAGATTATTAAAATTCTTGAATTAAACATTTTAGTGAGATCTTTCTCTTAAGCATTTCCTGCTAATTCAAATTTTCTAATCCCTTTTCTTTATTTTTATCTCTATTCTTTCACTATCTTTTTATCTCTTCTTTAATAAATTATTCTTGACTGTTGTCTCCCTCCTCAAATTATCTCTTATTCAGTATAATAATTTCATCAACTTCAATGCTTTATACACACACACACACACACACACACACACACACACACACACACACACACACACACACACACACACACACACACACACACACACACACACACACACACACAATATATATGTATAAAGACAGAGAGAGACAAAGACAAAGACAGAGACAGAGACAGAGACAGACAAACAGACAGGCATACAAAAGTAAAAAAAGAAAAAAAAAATCAAAACACACAAAAAAAGAAAAAAAATCGGAAAGACGGAAACTATTTTTTTCTACGGCCAGAGAAGCAACGGCAGCTTTAAGGAGTGAGGTGATGCAACAGCCTGCAAGAAACACCCACTGCCATGAGGAACAACAACAGCAGCAAACAACAACAACACCAACAACAATCACAAACAGTCCATTGAACAGACCCTGAAATCTCGAGATTCTTGCATTTTCCTTTTCCTTTTTATTCGTGTTTCCTCTCTGCTTTTATTTCTTATTTCTTTTTTCTTTTTCTTTTTTTCTTCTTTCCTGTCCTTTTCTTTCTCTACGCTTTTAGTGCATTTTGCCATTTCTCTTCGTAACACCTACGCCGTCATGGGTATTGCTCCAGTATTCGAAGCTGGAGAGGAAATGGGGTATGAAAAAAAGGGTTAAGAAAAAATGGGTTAATAGAAAATGGATTAAGAAAAAATGGGTTAAGAGAAAATGGGTTAAGAAAAAATGGGTAAATAAATAGGGAAAAAAATGGGGTAAGAAAAATGGGTAAAAAATGGGGTAAGAAAAAATGGTTAAGAAAAAATGGGTAAGAAAAAATGGGATAAGAAAAATGTGTAACAGAAAATGAGGTAAGAGAAAACGGAATTAGAGAAAATGGGGTGAGAAAACATGGGATAAGGGAAAATGGAATAAGAAAAAATGGGTAAAAAAATTGGGGTAGGAGAAAATGGGGTAGGAGAGAGCTGTATTTGGGAGATGTGAGGGTTGCGAGAGAGAGAGGAGAGAGAGAGAGAGAGAGAGAGAGAGAGAGAGAGAGAGAGAGAGAGAGAGAGAGAGAGAGAGAGAGAGAGAGAGAGAGACAGACAGACAGACAAACAGACAGATAGACAGAGAACCTCACTAAAGAGCGGGATGGGATCTCGTATGTCACCAAAGGGAATTCTAAATATGTTTTTCGGCCTTCAAAAGCAGAATTCAAATGGCAAAGCGTTTCTCCAGTACAAGCCTTCATGTCCGACATAAATTCAGGCTTGAATAAACAGCATTTTTTTTTTTTTTTTTTGTAGCGGTGACTGACCATTCTTTTTCTCCGGAACTGATTTTTTCTCTTTTCTTTTTTCTTATGCCTTTTTGTGTTTATAGTTCGGTTGTATTTCGCATATGGAGAGCTTATGAATAAGAAATTAAGCCGAAAGCACAAAAATTTTTTTTTTAAAACTCATATCCCTAATTATATATGTACGGATTGGAGACATAATCCTTAGTTGCACACACACACACACACACACACACACACACACACACACACACACACACACACACACACACACACACACACACACACACACACACACACACACACACACACACACACACACACACACACACACACACACACACACACACACACACACACACACACACACACACACACAAAACTTTCACCGATCTCGCTACCTTCCCATCGATCTACCTACCATTTCTGCCCTCATTTCTACCTATCTACTTACCCCTACCTTATGCAACTGTAATCACACCCATCATACCTTTAGCTTACCCAATCACACGCCGATTTGACACTGTGTTAAAGCAAGAGAGGAACCATAACGCTGTCTTTCACCCAGCCTAAGTCTGATCCGGCAAATGCGAAAAGAGTTTTGCCCATTTTTGCAACGTCGTCGTGACCTCAAGCTTCAAGAATAAGCACAAACTACTTTTCCCTCTCAGGTGGGTTTTTGAAACGTCCTCCTTCATCGAAATAATTGCTAAAATTCCTTCCAATCTTATGACGAAACTGCGTAATGCGACTATTCAAAAATATCGGTGTATATAACGTCCGGTTTTCAACTTTTCATGTAAGCTCCAGTCTTTTTAAAACTCTTTATTAAACTATTACAAAGAGGTTTTTATTTGCAATTTTTTTTTCGTTTAATTATTATTATCATCATCATCATCATTATCATCATCATCATCATCATCATTAGTAACATTATTAGTATCATCATCATCATCATCATCATCATCATCATCATCATCATCATCATCATCATCATCATCATCATCATCATCATCATCATTATCATCTTTTTTCTTGATTTAATTATTATTATTATTGTAATTGTTATTAACATTATCAATACCAATAACGCTTTACATCATTTTTCTCCTTATCTTTGCGGCTGAGTCATAAACCCGCATGAATTTCCAAAACGCACGAAATTAATAGCGCACATGTGTCTGATGGCGAGTGCAGGCGACCATCTCTTTCCAGCCGAGATCAGCGATTTTTGAGGTCTGCTTGCTTTAAAATATGGGAACACTGACAACTCTCCTTTAACGAAGCTGAAGACTATTATTTTTCCTTTGTTTCTTTTAGTTTCCTACTTTTATCTTCGATTTGCTGTCCACTCTTCACTCTTTTTTGTTCGTTACCCTTCTTTATCCCTTTCGCTTAGGGTTTCTATCTTTCCTTTCCCCCTTCCCATCTCCCAATTCTCTTCCCTACGGTTTCCTTAATCCTCTCATTCCCCTCGTCTGCTCCTTCTCTCTTTCCCTTCCTCTGCTCTTCAACTCTCTTTCTCTCTTCGTTGGGTTCCCAGCTCTCTAATCTCCCTTCCTCTTCTCCCTTTCCTCAGTTTCTTTCCACACCTCCCTTTTTCTGCCTTCCATCTCTCTCATCGAACCTTTCTTCCCCAATCCCTGGCTCTTCTCTCTTCCCCCTAGTCCCTCCTCTTAGTCTTTCCCTTTTTCCTTTTTTCGGATCCCCCCCCCCCCTTCGCTCTTTTTTTACAATTCTTCGGTTCCCCTTTCACTCCATAGGCCTCTCCACTATCTCCTTGCCTCAGTCCTTCCTTTGGCCTAAACCTTCATTTCGACTATGTATCAGCCTCTTCGACCCCTCTCCCCCTCCTCATACCTTACTCAGCCTTTTTTTTTTTTTGCCACTTCCCCCTTTTTACCCTTTCTCTTCCTTATTTCCTCTCCCCCTCCCCTTTGCACCCTCCTCCATCTTTATTTGCTCTCTCCCTCCTGCCTGTTCTCCAGCTTCTCAATCCCCTCGCCACCTCCCCCCTATCCTCGTATTTCTCTCCCTCCTCGTTCCTACGTTCTTCCTCTTCCCCTTCTCTCTCCCTCCCTCAGCCCCTCTTAACCAAGGAGTTGAGCAAGAATCTGTATTGTGGCCTTAAGGTTTAAGAGATTCCTCACTGCAGAAATGTCAGGACTTTGGAACCTTATGTGTTGGGAAGTCACCGTATTTTTCGATTGTGGTTTTGAGGGAGAAAATTGTTACAGACGTCCCCAACTTATCTTTACGATCGTGTGAGTGTGTAAGATGTGTGTGTGTGTGTGTGTGTGTGTGTGTGTGTGTGTGTGTGTGTGTGTGTGTGTGTGTGTGTGTGTGTGTGTGTGTGTGTGTGTGTGTGTGTGTGTGTGTGTGTGCTTTGCGTATGAAAGGAGAATGGATAAACACAAGGAGGACCTGCCCTTGGCTTGTATTAATTTTGATATAGATCCTCCTCTCGCCACTATTATGAACTGCTGTTTTATCGCCACCTTCATGACTACAATAACATCTTCACGACGGGGATATAATCGTAGGAGGACGATATTTTATGGTTATTTCCAAGCATCGCAAGAACTGTTATGTTTCGTTGCCGCTGTGCTCCTATGAGCTGGCCAGCGTTGTTGTTTTCCACTGGTATTGTTTACGCTATTTTCATCCCAAAAGGAAGGGAAAAACTGCATGTGAATGGTTCGTTTCAAGTGGCTTTGTTTGGTCCGTGTCCAACCCATCGCCTCGAGAGAGATGTTATACTGCCAACGTGACTGGACTTGCTACAAAAAGAGTGACAAAAATACATAAACAGACCAACACAAGAAAAAAAAACAGAGCATATATATCTACATATATAATGATAATCGCTCTAACAAAAACCAATAAAATAACACCAACAGCTGGAAAAAAAAATAAAAAGAGGATATGACGGTGATGCTAATGAATATGATAAAAATATCTACTTTGCCTCTGCAACGAGATCTCGCACTTTGCAAGTTGACTAAGCGCACTGTAACGGCGTGAAAGATTCGGGTCTCAATATGTTTAAGTGTCTGACTTTAAAACGGACCATAAATTTCAGAAGACACGAAAAGTGGAGGGGGGGGGGTGGCAAAAGGCTCGAGGCATAATTTTTTTTTTTTTATGTTGTTTCCTTTTCTCTCGGTTCCTTCGTGAAGTGTTAAGTAAGTCTTCGCGATTTTTCAGGTGAATGTGAATTCTTTAGATAATAGAGGGTGGGATTGGTGGGGGAGGAAAGAGAGGGTGGGAGAGGGAGAGTAAGAGGCGGGCTTCGAGACAAAGGGAGATTGATTGAGAGGGAGTAGGAAGGAAGGAGGGAAGGAAGGTGGGAGGAAGTGAAGGTGGGATGGACAGAGGGAGA
>NC_051391.1:47961889-47966889 GCF_015228065.2 Penaeus monodon
ATGGCAATCATCATAATTTAGCAAAGACTTTTTGTTTCATACGTGTTAATGCTTCCAAAAATGCAAACATTGTATTTTCAGAACATTATTTACAGACTAACGACAGAAAGTAACGCATCAGTATATACTGCGTAGAAACCTCCATTCTTTTCTGTCTCCATAGCCTGGCGACACAGAACGCCTATCTGAGCGAATGACAACAAACTGAAAAGAAAAAGGAAAATCTACGGTATTATATAATCCGCAGACGGGCCAAACTTTCCACGCAGGTGCCGGTAATGATGCCCCAATATGCCCAAAGCTTCTCCTCCCGTGGCACACTTGGTATCATCAAAACGGTTGGATAATGGAACAAAAATCTAAAAATGAAAGAAAAAAACGGAAAAGGGGGGCATTTGAGAATCCACTTACAATGGGGCCTAGACATTCCTGCCACGTATCTCGTGCATGGAGACCCGAAGGAAAAATTAGAATCGCCATTATCACAACCTCACGCCCGTTCACGCTTTCCGTCACGCCATTTAAGGAGCATTTTCAGCTCTCATGAAATGCGAGAAATATCGAAAGCAGAGAAAATGGAGAAATATCCCGTTGCTTAGTCTCTTCAAATGGTGTATGTTTTATTCATGGGGGAACCTCGACTTTGTGTGAACTCCAGGAAAAAAAGAAAGGAAAAAAAGAGAGAAAAAAAGGGAAAAAAGACCCATTTTAAGTGAAAGACTGTTGACTTCTCCAAACGTCAATGGAGGCGCAGGTGACCTGAATCTGGAATATGTCTCATGCGAATTTTAGAAATCCAAAAGACTCTCGAAATGGACCGGTGTTTTTTTCTATTTCGTGATAGGAATGAGAAAATTAGATGGAAAACGTTTCGCCGTGAACCTTGACGTTAAGAGATTAAATATTTTATATACAATGTGTGTGTGTGTGTGTGTGTGTGTGTGTGTGTGTGTGTGTGTGTGTGTGTGGTGTGTGTGTGTGTGTACGCGCGCGGACGTGCATGTTGGGTTGTGTGCAAGGGAATTTCGTCCCCTACAGACCAAGATTAACTAAATCTGTCAGTTCTCAATCCTTTAATATGACGGTGACTTTCATTCATCAAAGCATATTACTCTATCACTGTAATCACCCTCACCGACCTGATGGACACTAAAACTATTATTGCAGTTGCTCAAGAATGTCAGCGAGTGAAATGTAATTAAACTTACCAGCAGCAAAAGCCACATCGAAATACATGAGAAGTTCAGGCTTGTCACAACACAACCTAATAACCCGTCACTCACGATTTAATGAAGATAGCGATTTTATACCGGGCGCGCTTCATTATCGAAACTAATGAGGTCCTGAGTAACTCCATTCTGAAAATGGATGTGTCTCTATTAACCCGAAAACAAACAATCTGTCGCAGGGTATCATGTGATAGGATGTCTCATACCATCCCGCCATGTGGTGTATATCATGTTGGGGGTCATTGATAAACTCGTAGTTACAACATGGTCTCATGGCGGACGTATACAGAATGTGATAAGGATTTTGAAACAAGAAATTATTATGATATTTGCATTAATTATACCTAAGCTTTCATCATTAAACCTGTCGTTACATCATAGCCTAATTAATTAAGTAAAAAAAAAGGGGGAGTGGAAACCTGCGCACAAACGAAACAGCAACAGAAGGAGAAATTAGTGAGATACTGTTAATTGTAAATACACCTTTGTTTTTTTTGTTTTTTTTGCTTGTTTTTTTCGATGCTATTTTTCATTTGCTTCTTAATTTTGTCGAGTTGCCTTTTTTCTTTTATTTCTACTTCTTCATTTTCTTTATATTATTATGGTTATTGTTGTTGTTTTAGTTGTCATTATCATAATTGTTATTGTCGTTGTTATCGTTATCATAATTATTAATGTTGTTATTATTATTAGTATTATTATCAATATCAATATCATCATTATTGCTTTATTAATATCATTGTCATTATTATTACCATTACCTTTATCATTATCATTATTATTATTAGCAATTTATTTATCATTATCATATTTTTATCATTGTTGTTGTAAGTTATTATCACTATTATAATTTTTATTCTTAGTCGTAAGGGTAATATTTTTTAGATTATTATCATCATCATCTTCATCATCACCACAGTAATTATCATCATTGGTATCCTTATCAACATCATTATCATTGTTACATTGTTTCCCGTGTCATTTATTTACGTAATAATTAAATATATTTATCTATTCATTCAATTTGCATTCTGAATTACATTAGTTCTCCTGTATCAAATTCGCCTGATTTCTTTTCGATTAACTTAACTTACATTTTAAGTTTATTTCTATTCAATGTCAAAACTGATCACTCGGAGTAGGTTTAGATTATAAGTCACGTAATAAAAGAATTCACTTCGACAAATAAATCCTTCACAGCGAAAATTTCCTATTGGAGAAACTAGAAACTTAGGCATTGTAATAATTAATTCTTTTTCCTCCCATTCATTTATCTTATTATTTTTTCTTTATTATTATTCGTTATTATCATTATCAATTTATTTTTTACTCTAAGCAGCTGACATTACTACTTATATTTTCGCATTATTTTTCCGGTGTACATTATTTTAATTTATTTATCTATACACTCGACACTGTTTTATAACTTATTTTCAAGAGGGACTTTAGGTATTGGTGGATTCGAGGCCTAAGTTATTTTTTCTTATCTTAAGAATGAACAGAATATAGGATATGTACAGGTTAGCATGAGAGAATATATGTACATGACAGAATATATGTACAGAATATATGTACATGTTAACAGAATATATGTACATGTTAGTATGAGAGGGATACATCACAATACTACCGGTGGTGATAATGATGATGATGATGATGTTATGGTGATGGTGATGATGATGTGATGATGATATCAATGAAGGTGATGGTAATAATGATGATGATATCAGTGATGGTGATGATGATGATACCATTGATGGTGATGATTGTGATGATGATGATGATGATGATGAAGACGATGGTGATGCTGCTGCTGCTGGTGATGATGATGGTGATGGAGATGTAGATGGAAATGGAGATTGGTAATGGTAATGATAGTGCTGCTGCTGATGATGGTGATGATGATGATGATGGTGATGATGATGATGATGATGCAGTCAGATCAATGCACCTCAAGTTAATCATTAGGGACGCACACACACACACACACACAACACCAACACACACACACACACACACACACACACACACACACACACACACACACACACACACACACACACACACACACACACACACACACACACACACACACCTGAAGCTACTGGATTTCCACCACATCTAATAGAATACTTTCAACCTTCAACTTTGCATATGAAGATCGTATGGTAATATAAAGGTAAAAAGACAGATTTTATGCGGGGCAAATTTTAGTTTAAAATCTTGAGGGAGTGGAATCGTTTTCGTCTTCACCTCTTGCTCCTCTTCCTCTTCCTCCTCTTCCTCTTCCTCTTCTTATTCTTCCTCTTCCTCCACCTCCTTCTCCTCTTCTTTCTCATTCCTCTGTTCTCTTACGCCTCCCTTCTTTCCTCCTCTCTCTTTCTCTCCTCTCCTCCTCCTCTCCTCCTCCTCCTCCTCCTCCTCTCCTCCTCTCTCCTCCTCCTCCTCTCCCTCTCGCTCTCTCCTCCTCCTCTTCCTCCTCCTCCTCCTCCTCCTCCCCCCCACCTCCTCCTCCTTCTCTTTCACCTGGGTGAATTTCCAATATCAAATTATTTCATTTCAGTTTTAATCCTATATCCCTTTAGTTCGAGCAACGTGGATAAAAATAAATTTTGAAAAGAATGTGACCCAGTTCAGCGGGGTTACATCTGGCAGTATTTTGATGAAAGTAACGGTCCATGCTATTGCAATTTCTACGACAGACAAAAGCGTCCACCAGTTGAGTTGTGGCGTTACAATACTCTAAATTATCGGCTGTGTGTGAGTTCGGCATCAAGGGATTTTATGCCGAATGCAAGGATCGACGGCAGTGGCCCAATGGAATTCGTGCCTAAGCTCTCTCTCTCTCTCTCTCTCTCTCTCTCTCTCTCTCCTCTCTCTCTCTCTCTCTCTCTCTCTCTCTCTCTCTCTCTCTCTCTCTCACACACTCTCTCTCTCTATCTATCTATCTATCTATCTTTCTTTGTCTGTCTGCCTCTCTCTCTCTCTCTCTCTCTCTCTCTCTCTCTCTCTCTCTCTCTCTCTCTCTCTCTCTCTCTCTCTCTCTCTCTCTCTCTCTCTCTCTCTCTCTCTCTCTCTCATAGTCTACATACTTGTCTCTGCTATAAAAAAAAATAATTAAGATTTTTATCTACACTTAAAATAGACTGACAGTACTAATACAGGATATTCCTCAAACTGAGGGATTGCCAAAAGAAATCTCCCATTTACAGTATATGTCACAAAAGGCATAAAAATAGTGCAGAGGAAGCATTCGACTTGGATAAAGAGGAAATAAAAGGAATTAAAAGGTAATTGGAAATGCAAGTACAAATATATCCTAAATTAATCATTTAAGATAGAAATACCTTTCAATAAAGTAGACTAACAAACATAATGATAGTAAAATAAAAGAAAATCTTTAATGTTAAAAGACGCACAGTAAAAGTATTGTACACACCCGTGAAAATAATACCTAACTAAGACCTGAGAAATAACAGAAATAAGAATAATCAGTTACATAATTCCCCGACGCAACCTACATACAGGACACAATTTCACGTGCGTCTCTATTGTTTCTGTATGCATATGTATAGCGGGCACAAGAATGCACTCTCACGTAAATGGGTCTACATGCAAATGACCTGTACTTTACCTGTTCCTCAACACAAAGGCGTGGAATGTGGTTTGCTACCTCGGGGGACGCTAGTGAAGGGGTTTTGAGATGAGAAGGTTTTTAATACTTTTCGGTAGGGGAGTGGGAGTAGGAGTTGGAAGATGGGTGGATGGAGG
>NC_051391.1:47994389-47996889 GCF_015228065.2 Penaeus monodon
TATAGGCCCAATGTGTGTGTGTGTGCATTTATAGACACACACACACACACACACACACACACACACACACACACACACACACACACACACACACACACACACACACACATATATATATATATATATTATATATATATATATATTATATTATATATATAGTATATATATATATATATATATATATATATATATATATATATATATATATATATATATATATACACCATAAATTCCTTCTATATTTACATCTGTGTCTACCGCTACTGATATTTCAGCATAATATAATTGTTTACATATATACATGGTAATGTTCAACCAGTGACGCCATTTTCAATATTTTTTTCTTAATATATACATACATATTCGTGTCTTTGCCAAATTGCAGGCACGGATTCAAAGTCCTGTGTTGCACGTGGTTATCTGCTGCAATCTCTGATTGCAACGTTGCAAGTAGAGACCTCCGTTGCTAGCATGGTCGTGACATGGGATTGAAATTTTATGCTAGGTATTAAAGGTACTAACAATTTAGATAAGATCCTTTTACAAACACATGTCAAAAACAGTTTTCTCAGTCCGACACCAATTAGAGATACACAGTCGGAAATGCATTCATAAAGTGTAAAGTACTGTTCAGAATTAACTAAACACGAAAGGATTGTTCAGTGTCGATGACCTTATGAACGCAATACTGTATCTTAACATCGCCCAGAAAGTTGCAAAAACCCAGACTAATCGGGGCATTAGGCGACAGACCCAGACATTCCCAATACTATAACTCGCGGTTCTCGAACGTAATGGTATCCCCTAAAAAAAGAAAAAAAAAAGAAAAAAAAAGAAAACCCTTTTACTTTCGATTGTAGCAATTGTGGAAATGCAAATGTAGACTAGCATGAATGAACTTTTTTATTATCGTGGGCCTTTTTTTTTACCAAGCTGTTTTTATGCCGTGTCTTTAATCGACATAAGTTCCTCCAATGGCAAGGTATTTGCATGGGTTGGACGTGGCAAAAAGTGTCGAACCGTGTTAAGTTCCTCTTCGTATATTGTATAAGTGGTTATAACTATGAACGAAAGAAAAGAGGTTAATAATATATCTGCTTATTTGACCAATTTTACACACTTCACTTCAAGGTGAGTGGCTGTTGTTAGTGTTGTTAATGTTACTATTATTGCTGTTGTCATAATCATTGTCATGGTTATTATCATTAATTTTATTGTTATTGTTTTTATCATTTGTAGTAGTAGTAATTTTAGATTGGAATAATTCACTAGTTCAATGTTTTTTTTTTAAATCTTCGTTTTTTATCTGCCTCTTGTTTGTCTGTATTTCTCTTTCTCTTTTCTTTCTCTTCTTCTCTCTCTCTCTCTCATCTCCTCTTCGCTCTCTCCTCTCTCTCTCCTCTCTTCTCTCTTCTCTCTCTCTCTTTATCTCTCCTCTCTCTCCTTTTCTCTCCTCCCTTCTCTCACTCTCTCTCTCTCTCTCCTCTCTCTCTCTTACTCTTCTCTCTTTATTCTCTCCATCCTCTCCCTCTCTCTCTCTCTCTCTCTCTCTCTCTCTCTCTCTCTGCTCTCCTCTCTCTCTCTCTCTCTCTCTCTCTCTCCTCTCTCTCTCTCTCACTCTCTTCTTTGTCTCTCTCTCTAACTCTCTCTCTCTCCTCTCTCTCTCTTTCTCTCTCTCTCTCTCTCTCTCTCTCTCTCTCGCTCGCTCGCTCGCTCGCTCGCTCTCACTCTCTCTTTATATATATTATGTCTGTTTATACTCTGTCTATGCACCCTCTCCAGAGCACATGCACACACATAAATAGATTGTTGAGAGTTATCTAAGCAAATAAATATTACCCGATATACGAAGCCCTGGCCAGCACATTCAGGCGATGGTTAGAACGCTGGACTGTCTGAACTTCATTGACACCCCCCCCCCCCCTAAAAAAAAGTGTTAGAACGCTTAACTGTCTGGGGTTTCGTTTAAAAAACTGAGGGGAAAAAAATCACATCACAGTTCCGGTATATTAATAAGTGGATGAATCAGTGCATCGCTAAGGAGATGCGGATGCGAGAAATAGTGATTACTTGGTGTTACTTCAGCTGGTGCTCTTGCCCTCTCACATCACTACTTTATCATAAAGAGCTTGTGGATGTTATTACAGACCAGAAGACCTCTCTCTCTCTCTCTCTCTCTCTCTCTCTCTCTCTCTCTCTCTCTCTCTCTCTCTCTCTCTCTCTCTCTCTCTCTCTCTCTCTCTCTCTACCTATCTATTTATCTATCTATCTATCTCTATCTATCTATCTATCTATCTATCTATCTAGCTGTCTGTCTCTATTTATCTTGCAGTTGTCGTAGTAGTAACAGTAGTAGTAGTAGTAAAAGTAGTAACAGTAGTAACTGTCGTAGTATTATAAGTAGTAGTAGTAGTAGTGGTAATAGTAGTAAAAGTAGTAACAGTAGAAGTAAAAGCAAGGGCATTATTTTAAATAGTTGTAGTAGTAAAAGTAGTTGCAG
>NC_051391.1:48001889-48004389 GCF_015228065.2 Penaeus monodon
TTTCTCTCTCTCACTCTCACTATCTTTCTTCTTTCGTGCGTGCGTGTGTGTACTTTCATTCTTGCATCACTTTTTTCTTCGTCTGTGTGTACTCCTATCCCCCTCCTTTGCTGTCTGTCTGTGTCTGTCTGTCTCTCTTTCTTGCTTCTCGTTGTTTCTCGCTTTTCTTCAACTCCACTTTTGTTCCCCACCTTTCCATGCGGTTGTCTTCCCTTCACGACACTCATTCAGACAAGACAGAAAGAGAGGGGGAGGGTGGCGCGGCATATCTGTTATCCAGGTCGCTGCTGCCTATCCTGGGTCAGGTCACTGTCAGTCCCAGGTCACGTTCAGCCTCGCTGGATGAGGATAAGTGTCTAGCATTTTAAGAATCGCTATCTGGTGGCCTATATTTTGTTGCAGCGTCGAGGTGTTGGGACAAGGGAGTTGGGGGGGGGGGGTTAAGGGGGGACGGGGAGAGGCTGTAGTGCTGGAGGTCAAGGATGTAAACGTCAGTCTGTCTGAGCTGCAGGACCGGGGGGGTGGGGGTCATGGGATCGGTCTGCATCGTGTGATAAATGCATTTGATGAGATGCGAGGGTGTATATGTTGCTCTGTGTTGTAGGACGTATCATTGAACCCTTCCTGGTTTATGCTTTGTAATGCAATTCCTCTTCAAAATGCCTGAGGTCGCATACAAGGATTTGAATGATAGTCTGTGTTTGGGAGTACATTAGCATATACATTGACAAAAGAGGCTCAATAACGACTATTATATAATAACAACATAAATACTGCTCCATCTACTATATAGCTACGTTTTACCAAACTAATAATGACGGCGTTTCAGTCCCCTTTATACTAATAGCACGCCATATACATGCCACTATTAAAATCTACCCTTTGATGGCAAATTGTTGCCGTCGATCGCAGAGGCATAGATTATACTGTACTCAAACCTACATTTTACCCTGAGTTTACATGTATTGACTTGAGTTATTTTCGAATTCAAGTGACTGTGTTGAAATGGGTGGTGTCATGTTTATTTTTATTTCATTTTAGTTTTATTCTTTTGAATTACTATTATTATTACTATTATTATTATCATCATCATCATCATCATCATCATCATCATCATTCATCTCTATTCGTCTAAAATTCTCTATTAACACAGTAACACTTTATCATTAGTTTTCATATTAGTTCAATCTTTCTGATTTATTTACCGTACATACAATAATTCTCTGAAAATCTCCGTTGCTATTTATTCTAATTTCCATTTAACTTTTCATTTCTTTTCACGTGATATGGATCAGCTATTATCTTCCCGACACAAACACTTCAGCCTCCCAGAGTTTTACCCTCGTCCACACTTATATTTCCATTCCCAATATACACAGTATCCATTCCTAACACACATTTCTCCTCATCCTGGTTCTCGCCCTGTTTGATTCACATTCCAACACCGTTCATGTTTTTTTTTCGGTTTTGTTTACTGCAACTTAACGATGTATTGTATCGTCTCACATCGGCTTGTATTTCACAGTAGTATCGCAGAAGTGTTTTTTGATTTTCTGTTTGATGAATTATCATTTTTCTTTTTTCTACTTTCTAAAGTTTGCTGTTCCATTAAATATTTTGTACGAGATTCCATCGCGATTCTTTTGATTCGTGCTGTGGATAATACTATTTTCAATATGATGTCAGTATAGGAGAGAGAGACAGAGAGAGAGAGAGAGAGAGAGAGAGAGAGAGAGAGAGAGAGAGAGAGAGAGAGAGAGAGAGAGAGAGAGAGAGAGAGAGAGAGAGAGAGAAATAAGTAAAGAAATAAATGGATGAAAAAAATAGATGATGATAAAAAAGAAATTATGTTAATAATGAACTCCATATTGCTTTTTTTATTCCTGATCTGTTTTCCATCAACAGTAGAGGTATAAGTATTACAAAAGTAACAGAAATAAACTAGCAAGCAAGCAAGCAAGCAAGAAGAAAAAAACACCCACACCCACACCAACGAAGACGCACAATAAATCTTAAAAAAAAAAGAGTATACGATCAAACAAGGAGAGAAAAATCTATTTAAAACTCTTTAAAACTACAGGAATATTTCGCTTTTACCAACGCTGGGAGATTACGTGCACTTGAGCGAATAGTTTTCCTCACGTCGCTATCCTGGCTTCCATGCCCTTTCTAATCCATTATACGGAAAAGTTTAGTGAAAATCCTTCTAGGTTTTCACGAATCCCTGACCAGCAAACGACCCTTATTTCCCTGTTCGAGTGAATCTTTTTCCCTCCATTTACTCTACAATCTGGTGAGCCGAATCCATTTTTCCTAGAGCGGTGTGTATGTGTGTGTCTTACTCTCTCGCTAACGATTAGATAAACATTGGACAGCGTATAGTTCATTCCGGGGAGGCATTAGGTGTTTTATGGGACATTCGGTAGCGTTGATGCGGCAGTTGGCCAAGGTTGTAACGGCCGTCCGTGTGTTTGAACGTTCTAACGAGGATGGGAAATGG
>NC_051391.1:48011889-48014389 GCF_015228065.2 Penaeus monodon
AGAAAAAGAAAGAAACCGAACACAAAAAAGAAAACCATAGACCCACCCCCCAACCACCACGCCCACCCAAACATCCCTCCCACCCCAACCCCCACGCACCCAGGACCTCCCCCCCCTCCCCCTCCACCCCCAAAAGATAAAGACAGATGACCTTCTCATTTCCAGTTCGCAGGAAATCCCAACTCCGTCTCCCGATCCCTCATTTCGCTCTCTTCCTCATTCTCCCAACTTTCGCGTCTCTGAAACAAGTGAGCATCAAAAGATTCGGATTCCTATGAGCTCCACTATAGAGTTCGTAGGGAACTTTATTCTTTAATTATCTGCCTTAATGAGTTCCTCTTAATCTCCTGATGGCGGGAGATTTGAACTGCCGCGGGCGTACTTTTGTTTCGTCCAGTTAATTGGTAAATTCACTGACAGTATTTAAAAAAAAATTCTTTCTTTATTTACTCATTTTATTATTAATGTTATTATTTATTTATTTATTTTTGATCCCGATACAAGGAAAAAGTAATTATCATATTTGTTATTTTCATGGTTATCTTATATTATTATAATTGTCATTAATATCATTAATCATCATCATCATTCATTTTCATTATCATTATCATTATCATTATCATTATCATTATCATCATCGTCATCACATCATCATCATCATCTATCATCATCATCATCTCATCGATCATCATCATCATGATCATATCATCAACAATCAGATCATCATCATCATCAATCATCACCATCATCATCATCATCATTATCATCATCATCATCATCATCATCATCACTTCATCATCTTCATCACCATACCAATATCATCACCATCATTACCATCGTTTTCTCTTCCATATCTGGTCATTATCAAATCAGGTTTTCGATATTAAGCCTCACTTGTATCATTGTTATATTTTTCACTGATTGGGAACTGTTATGTCGGTAACAAACTGGTGTTCTGATACACTGTCAAAAAATGACATTTGAACAACGATTTAATTCGGAGGCCCTGTGTTTGACATGAGAATTTAGTAACAATGCATTACATTTTGACACAGACCAATAAGCCACGAGAATGATGATCGAAGATTTATTAAGGAAAATAAATGCTTATGTGTGTCATGTGTGTGCGTGCGTGCATTTGTGTATGTGTGTGTGTGTGTGTGTGTGTGTGTGTGTGTGTGTGTGTGTGTGTGTGTGTGTGTGTGTGTGTGTGTGTGTGTGTGTGTGCACGTATACGCGCGCTTATGTGAGTCTGCGTATTGGTGTGTGCGTGTGTATGCGTCAGTCAGTAAAGAAATAATTCCTTCATTTATAAATCATGTCAGACAGCAGGTACATCTGCCCTGTCTATCTTATGCGTAACACAATTGCTCCCTTTCTGATATAACGGAGTATTGCCCCCAACGAAACAAGGGCTAACAATATTCTCATTATAACACTGTCAACGAAAGTTACGCGAGGAAGAAAGACAAAGGAATGAGAGAGATTAATGAAAAGGAGCGGGTATAAAACGTGCACGTAAGACAGTGGAGATAGTGGGGAAAAAGGCGGAGACAGGGGAAGAGGAGGAGGAGGAGACAGGGGGAGAGGAGAGGAGGAGATAAGGGAAGGAGGAGGAGACAAGGGAAGAGGAGGAGGAGGAGAAGGGGGAAGAAGAAAAGGAGGAGAAAGGGGAAGAGGAGGAGGAGGAGAAGGAGGTGAAGGGGAGAGGGAAAGAGAAGAAGGGAGGGGGTGGGGGTAGAGAGGGAACTGAATGAGAGAGAACAAGGGTTGTTGTGTCGAATTGTCGCGCGCTCACGTGTAAAGGTCGAGTATCAGCACAGGCGAAGTCCCCCTCGACGGCTGCAGGCTCGGGTGGATGTAAACAAGAGAGCCAGGTCGAGTTCCTTGTAGGTGATCCTTAGAGTGGAAAGGACCTCGGGGGGGAGACGTGTTATGGGCTTTGCAGGGATGGCCGGGCGGGGAGGACACGTGTGTGCGTGTGTGTGTGTGTGTGTGTGTATGTGTGTGTGTGTGTGTGTGTGTGTGTGTGTGTGTGTGTGTGTGTGTATGTTAATATAAGCTAATAATAAGTGAAAAGTAGATAAAAAATGTAGGCTAATGATGATGATGATGATAAAGATACCATAATGATAAGGTTAACAATGATAATGAAGAAGATATAGATAATGGGATCCATTCTAGTAACCACCAAAAATATCACTATTATAATTATTATCAACTCAGTGTGATTAATTGCATCATATTTATTATCAACATACCCTGCCCTTATCTATTATCATGAAAAGTACTACTATTGTCATTACCTGTAAGAATCCCTTTACAAAGTCAAACTGGACAATTTGCGCGATAAATGATCTTTCCCTCATCATTATAGATTGGATCATAATTATGGTTATTTTATATCGATGTATAAAGACTAATCCATTACTCGGTATTGAATTTGATAGCCACGGACTGTGTTATTTTGTTGTAGAATTAAATTTTCATTTCATAATAG
>NC_051391.1:48021889-48031889 GCF_015228065.2 Penaeus monodon
AGGGAAGGGGCATAGGGGCGAGGGGACGGTTCCGAGGGGAAGATGAGGATTAGGAAGGGGGGGGGGGTCGGAGCCTTAGGGAAGGTAGATCAGGTTTGGGGAAGGGGAGTGGCCCATCATGGAGGGGAGGAGGGGAGGAGGCAAAGGAGGAGGGTGGAGGGAGGCCAGAGTAGGAGGAGAGGAGGAGAGGAGGGGAGTCAAAGGAAGAGGAGAGGAGGAGGGGGAGAGGCAAAGGAGGAGGAGCAGAGGGTGGAGGGAGGAGAGTGGAGAGGAGGAGGGGAGGAGGAGAGGCAAAGGAGGAGTGGAGGGTGGAGGGAGGAGAGTCTAGGGAGGAGAGTGGAGGGAGGTCTGAGTAGGGGGAGGAGGGGAGGAGGGGATACAAAGGAAGAGGAGAGGAGGAAGGGAGGGGGGAGGGAGGCAAAGAAGGGGAGGAGGAGGACAGGAGAGGAGGCAAAGGAGGAGGGTGGAGGAAGGTCAGAGTAGGGGGAGAAGGGGAGGAGGGGAGACAAAGGAGGAGGGGAGGGACACAGGAGAGGAGGCAAAGGAGGACGAGAGGAGGGGAGAAGGAGAGGAGAGGAGGTCAGAGGAGGCAGTAGGATGCTGCTCTTTCATCTCCAAGACTTGGGAGGCCGGAGATCAAAGGGACCCTCCTTGGCACTGCCGTAACGACGAGCCACACAGACCGATTAGAGGGGAATCTGCCCAAGGGATACGCGCTAAAATGGCGATTAAATGGCATCTGCTCATGGATTTAAGGGTTGTTGTTATTTCGGGAGGATTCGGGTGGGGGAAGGAAGGGAGAAGGGGGAAAGGGAGAGGCGGATGAAAGAGGAATGGGAAAAGGGAGATGAGAGGACGGAGTGGTAGGGAGAAGAGGGAGAAGAGGGAGGGGAGATTAAGGAGAGGGGATGGAATGAAGTGGATAAGGAGATAGAAGGAAATGGATAAAGGGATTGGATGCAAAAAATGGAAAGACGGAATTGGGAAGATGGAAGGGGAAGGAAGATAAGAAGGATGGAATAGGAGTTGGGAGAGGAAAAGATTATAGGTACAAAGAGAATAGGTAGAGAGGAAAGAAGTAGGGGGTGATATAGGATAGAGGATTGGAGGGGGTAGGGAGTAGAGGAAGAGGGGGGGGGGGAGGAGGCGACAACGCCGATATAGCAACTGTTGCTCCTCATTATCATATTTTTTTTCTTTCTTTCTCTTTCCCTTTTGATATTACTTTTGTATTCTACTTTTCTCAATTCTTTCCTTGTCTGTTTTCTCTTTCTTCATGTTCTGTTCTTATTCTGTTCTTTAATGTTCCTAACTCGCTTAACCTTCCCCTTCCCTACCTTTGCGTATTTTTTTTTTTTTTTTTTTAACTGTCTCTTCCTTTCCTAAACTCTTAATTGTTCTATCATCGTTTTCCACTTTTACTCTCATTTTTATCATAGCCTGATACTCTCTCTCATTCTCTCTCTCTCTCTCTCCTCTCTCTCTCTCTACTCTCTCTCTATCTCTCTCACTCCATCGTCTCTCTCCTCTCTCTCTCATCTCTCTCTTCTCCCTCTTCTCTTCTCCTCTCTCTCTCATTCTCATTCTTCTTCTTCTTTTTCCCCTCTTCTCTCTACCCACCTATCTATCACGCCCTCCACCCACCACCCTCTCCTCTCTCTCTTCCCCTCTTTCCCTCTCCCGCCTTCCTTTTCTCCTCCTACTCGTGTTTCCTCCCCCCCCCCTCCCTCCCCCACTCCCCACACCCATCAGAGGCGAACATCTGATCTCCTACGGGAATGAGATGCAGATGCTGCTCTTTCTGCCACACTCTGATCTCCAGCGATTGTCTGAGTGGTGAGAGAATTCAGCAAAACTGAAAGGGCCTCTGTCCCTTTCTGTCTGTTTGTTTTGTCTGTCTGTCTGTCTGTCTGTCTGTCTGTATGTAAGTATGTATGTATGTCTGGCTCTCTCTCTCTCTCTCTCTCTCTCTCTCTCTCTCTCTCTCTCTCTCTCTCTCTCTCTCTCTCTCTCTCTCTCTCTCCTTCTCTCCCGCCATTGATTGCTCTACGAGGAGGTAAAATAAACGAAAATGATACAAGAAAAAGAAAGTAAAAAGGGGAATAGGAAGAAAGATGAATAATCATAGCAATAATGATAATAACAATAGCCGTATTCATATATCAATTAATAACAAGATCATATATGGTAATTAAAATGTACAATCTCATTTACATGCATCCGAACACGTGCATAAACTTTTTCAACATGGTCAAGTAGAGAGAAAAAAAAATGTAAAATTAAAATATCTTTTTTTTTTTTTTTTTTTTTTTTTTTTTAATTCGAACTCTGAAAATTATTGGTTTGCGACCCAAGGGAAAATCCAAAGGGACTCTGGCGTAATTACGTTTCACTCTACAGTAGTTCTGATGACTTTTATTCTCTTTGTTTCAATGTGTTTTTTATATTTATTTATTTTTCTTCTGTTTCACTGTATTTTTTTTTTTTTTACGTATCATTTTTGTCATTTAGTGCAATGAGGGGGGGGGATTTGTTTCTCACTGTTTGGCTTTTTTAATAATTTCATTTGACGTGATTAATCAATTAATAAAAAAAAAAATTACATATTATTATTATTATTATTATTATTATTATTATTATTATTATTATTATTATTATTATTATTATTATCATTATTGTTATTACTATTACTATTATTATTATTATTATTATTACTATTATTATTATTATTATTATTAATAATAATATTATTATTATTATTATTATTATTATTATTACTATCATTAGTGTTATCATCATTACTAGCTTAACTGATATGTATATACATTTTTCTATTTCAAATTTTGTAACAAATAGCCACCTTTATCAAATTCACATTTCAAGTAGTGTCAAAGTTTGAATATTCATTCATAGCAAATTACGAGAATATACCCTATGATCTAGATGGATTTACGAAAAAAAAAATCGATAGATAAGGCGATTTTAAAATATTTTATTTTCCTAAGTCGTTCACGACGGAAAAGAATAGTTATCAATCTATACTAGGGACGTATCGTTTGATTCCGTTCGTTCTTGACTTCGTTTTACACAAACACTTGCCTGAATAGGAACTTTAACAAAACCTGACCTAAGCAATATATAGCCCAAGAGCCAAGGGGAGCTTCCCCCCCCATCCCTCCCTTCCCCCTCACCCCCTCCCTTCCCTTCAAAATACGCAAAATTTAACAATCCCAGAGGCATCTGGTTGAAATAGAACACAACTCCGTGAGTGAGAGGAAACGGACGTTATAGAAATGAAATGTTGCATGACATTTGGTTCGATGTTTCTGCACATTAAATATCCTTATTGTTTTCAATTTGTTACGGAAATGGTTTACTGCAAAAATATTCTGAAGCTACTTATGATGTGAATTACATCATCAGCTCAATTGACATTTCCGGTATACGAACAGATCCTCCTACATGCACACACACACACACACACACACACACACACACACACACACACACACACACTCACACACACACCACACACACACCACACACACACACACACTCAAATACACTATTACATTTATATATATAATATATATATATATATATATTTTATATATATATATATATATATTTATATATATATATATACATATATATATATATATATATTATATATTTGTGTATGTGTATGTGTGTTTGTATGTGAAAGAAGAAAATGTGAAAATCAAGGGAAACTAAAAGGAATTATGAAAACGAGAAAAAAAAACTAGGAAATAAAGAAATGCGGTAGAGAAAAGAAAAGGAAAATATCATAAATGTTAAGAGAAGAAAAATGGGAGAAAGAAAATAGACAAACTGAAAATAATAATAACAATGAATAATAATTAAACCAAGGCAAAGAAGGAAAATAACACACAGATAGCGAAAAGGGAACCATATAGAAGAAACTAAAAGAAAAGAAAATCAGAGAAACTCGCAAAGAATAATTAAGAAAGAAACAGAAACAAAGAAACAAGAAAAAAGAAGAAATACGAAACAGAAAGAAAAAAAAAGAAAAAAAGGAAACAGAAAAACGATAAGAGGAAAATAACCAGAATAACAAAGTGGAAACAAAGAGCAAAAGGGGAAGAAGCATAGAGGGAAAATAAAGAGCAAAACCAATGGATATGAAGAACAAAATGGGAGGAATAAAAAGAAGTCCAACTGAATTTCCCCCGAGATTACATGACTAAACATACGAGTTTGATAAATTGCCCATTGAGTATCGCTAATGAGTCTAAAATTGCGATTCCACCTGTGACGCAATTCGGGGTCGTTAATCACAGTTACCGAGACAGTCGAAGGGTGATCAGTGCTTCAGACTAAATATTTTTTTTTTTTTTTTTTTTTTTTTAAGTTACTTGCCTTTTAATTCTTGTATATAATATTCTATATTCTGTTTTTTTTTTATTGGAATTTGATGTCTTTAGTACTACACTATATATATATTTTTTTTTTTCTGAAATTGGACTAAATAAATTTGTCTACGTATCTGTCTATCTGTTTGTTAGTCTGTTGCTTCTCCCCTAACTCCTTTTTGGCCTCTCTCTGTCTACCCCTAAATCTCTCTCTCTCTCTCTCTTTCTCTCTCCCCTCTCCTCTTTTCCCCTCCCCCTCTTCTCTCTTTTCTTCCTTTCTCTCTCTCCCCCCTCTCTCTCTCTTTCTCTCTCTCTTTTATCTTTGACTATCTTCTATCTTTTATCTATCTATCTTTGTCTGCCCTATCTTTATCTATCTATCTATCTATCTATCTCTCACTTTTTGTCTCTACTCTTCTCTCTCCCTACAGAAGGATACTATTTAGATATTAAAAATATAACTTATTTTTTTATCTGCTTTTATTTACAAATTTTTGGAGAAGAAAAAAAATGCGAAGATAAAAAGAAGAAAAAATAAACGAGAAAACAATTTAAAAAAGGGAAAAAAATAAAATAATTTGAAAAAAAAAAGGAAAAAAGGAAGCTGATTTAAACCCCAAGGCGGCCGGGGGGGACTGTTTTTGGGCAGGAGAGAGAGAGAAAGAAAAAAGGGAAAGGGGAAGTGAGGAGGGGGATATAAAAAGAAGAAGATAGAAAAGGGGCAGAGGAAAGAAAGATTGATAGACATTGTTCTGTCTTTTCTGTCCCGTTTTTTTCTGTCTTTTTTTGTCTTTTTTTGTCTGTCTTCTGTCTGTCTTCTTCTGTCGTCGTCCCGTCTGTCTGTCTCTCTGTCTTCTGTCTCTCTGTCTTCTGTCTCTCTCTCTCCTCTCTCTCTCCTCTCCTCTCTCTCTCTTTTCCTCCCCTCTTTTCTCTCTTTCCTCCTCTCCTCTTTTCCCCCCTTTTCCCCCTTTCTTTTCTCTTCTTTCTCTCTTTGTTCTCTTTTTGTCTCTCTTTTTTTCCCTCCTTTCTTCTCTCTTCTTCTCTCTCTCTCCTCTCTCCCTCTCTCCTCTCTCTCTCTCTCTCCTTTTCCTTCTCTCTCTCTCTTCTCTCTTCTCCTCTCGCTCTTTCTCTTTTCTCTCCTCTTTCTCCCTTTTTTTTTTTTCCCCCCCCTTTTCTTTTTTTCCCCCCCCCTTTTTTCCCTCCTTTCCCTTTTTCTCCTCCTTCTCTCTCTCTTTCCCCCCTCTCTCTCTCCCCTCTCTCTTTCTCTATCTCTCCTCCCCCCCTCTCTCTCTCTACCTGTTTGTTTACATACATACATGCGTACATACGTACATAATGTAAAAGAAAAAATATAAACGATAAATAGGAGATCAGGGGAACATCCAGATAGACAGAATAGAAACAATAAAGTGATGATGAAGATAACATACGAGCAGATAAATTTCAGGAGCGACTGAGGAAAATAGAGTTAGTAGTGAAAAGCTGTGAGAGATGAGGGGAGGGGAGAGAGGGAAGAGGGGAGAGAGGAGAGAGGGGAGAGAGGAGAGAGGGGAATGGAGATGACAGAGGTCGCCAGAGTAATGGGAGGGTCAGAAGGTGTTTGAGGAGAAAGTGGTGAGTGGAATGGAGGGAGGGGAGGGGGAGGGAGGGAGGGGAGGGGAGGGAGGGAGGGAGGGGAGGGAACGGCAGGGCAAGGGATGGGGAGGAAAGAGAGGGGAGGGGAGGAGGAAAAGGAGGGAGGGGAGGGAGAGAGGGGAAGGGAGGGAAAGGACAATAGAGGAAAGAAGGAGGAGGGGGAGTGAGAGGGGAAGGAGCCGAAGGGATGAAGGTGAAGAAAGAGGATAAAAGGATAGGGGGAGAATGGAAAAAAGACCACCAAAAGAGGGAGAGAAAGCGAAAAAAAAGAGTGAAAGAGGGGAAGAGAGGGAAACGATGAAGAAAAGAGGAGAGGAGAGGGGAGAGGGAAAGACAGACAGAGGAGGAGAGAGTGAAAAGAGAAGAGAGAGGAGAGAGAGAGAAAAGGAGGAGAGAGAAGAGAGAGAGAGAGAGAGAGAGAGAGAGAGAGAGAGAGAAAAGAGAGAAAGAGAGAGAGAGAGAGAGAGAGGATGGAAAGACCGATAAACAGATAAAAAGATAGAGAAGTGAACGATAAGACAAAAAGAACCTCGGTGAGAAAAAGAGTTAAGAGAAGGAGGAGAAGAGGGAAGAGTAATTAGGGAAGAGAAGAGGGAGGAGAAAGGGGAATTAGGGGGTGTCAAGGGTGGTGGTGAGGGGGGGGAGAGCGTTGATGACGAAGCCAGCACGAGCGAAGAGATACTCCGTCACGGTACACGTCACGTCACAGATGTTAGACCTGCCTCTCGTGCTATTGTTGCCGTGGTGGTGTTTGTGGTGATCTTAAAGGCCGGTCGGAGCATCAGCGGGAGAGGAGGCCGAGGCGGAAGTCGGGATGGTGCTCTCTCTCTCTCTCTGTCTCTGTCTGTCAGTTTGTCAGTCTTTCTCTCTCTCTCTCTCTCTCTCTCTCTCTCTCTCTCTCTCTCTCTCTCTCTCTCTCTCTCTCTCTCTCTCTCTCTCTCTCTTCTCTCTCTCTCTCTCTCTCCTCTCTCTCTCTCTCTCCCTCTCTCTCTCTGTTTCGTTTTCTCTGTGTGCTTCCGAGTGTACTTGTATGTACACAAAAACACACACACACACACATACACGTCTTTGTGTGTGTGTGTGTGTGCGTGTGTGTGTACGTGTGTGTGTGTGTGTGTGTGTGTGCGTGTGTGTGTTTCTGTGTTTATATGTAAATGTATACGTGTTCTCATCCACTTGTGCATATACGTGTTCGTTTGTGTGGATGTGGATGTATCTTCATGTAATCCATGTATATCATGCTATTCTACATTACCAGTTACACAGAAAAATGCAAAAGGAACAGAGATGACAGGCAGTTTAATCCATCTGCTGAAATAACAAATAACAGTGAGTTGATAGGATAAAAAAAGTAATGCATTATAGTGTAGATATACAAAGCGTCAGTGGGAAAAGAGAAAGAATAACTAAAAAGATGTTATGGTAAATATGGATAATAAATGTGTGCATGACAACACCCAGTCATTTTTTTTATTTAGTTACTTGAATATATATTTTTTTCTCTCTTTTTGGTTCTGTTAATGTAATTATGAAGCAATACATTTAGATTTGATATTAAATCACATACATTATCAATTGTTGAATTGATAGCAAAAGAAGAGAATAACGAAAAGGAAGAGAAAAGAGGAGGAGAAACAAAAGAGGAGAAGAAACAAAAGAGGAGAAGAAACAAAAGTGAAGTAGAAACAAAGGAAACAAAAGGGGAAAAAATGAAGAACAAGACAAAACGGGCAAAGAACCTCAAACGGCCAAGGAATTAGAGGCAACAAAAAAAGAGAAGAATAGAGAACAAGAAGAGTGAGAAAAGAACAAAATGCAGTTTCTATGTTTCAGGATAAAAAAAAAGGGGGCAAAGGAAAAACATCTGAAAAAACACACACGAGGCTGGAACATCACAAAAGGATTAGGCATAAAAAACATCAAAGAAGAAAAGAACACAGAACGGAAATAGATACAAGAGAGAACAAAATAAAACGAGAGACAAAGCGAAACCAGGCTTAGGAAATTAAAAATATTCCCTAAAGAACACAAAAACCTAAGTTAGGGCAACCACCGCGGCCTCCATTTTCTTTTTCTTTTTTTGTTTTTCCTTCAACCCACGATCGACGAATCGCTAAACTTGCGTAGGAGAATATTAATCTATCAGTATCAACACCAACGGCTGTTCTACAAATTGGAAATTGTACCTGTTATGTAAAGTCCGATTATTGGATTATATTCCAAATGTAATTCCAACCGAGCTCAAAATGTATCGGTATAAAATTGAGATTGCCTTTCGTACGGTAAAAAATCGTTAATAATTGCCGATGAAGCCCGTGATTACATCTTGCACACGACCGAGGCAATTATATAGAAGCTTCAATTAAGGTCGGTCTCTAATAGCACTCGGCGAGGCTTCGAGGTCGGAGAGAGAGAGAGAGAAGGAGAGCGAGCGAGCGAGCGAGAGAGAGAAGGAGAGAGAGAGAGAGAGAGAGAGAGATAAAGAGAGAGAGAGAGAGATAAAGAGAGAGAGAGAGAGAGCGAGAGCGAGATAGATAGTTAGATAGATAGATAGATAGAGAGAGAGAGAGAGAGAGAGAGAGAGAGAGAGAGAGAGAGAGAGAGAGAGAGAGATGAAGGAACGCCCGAACGGAAACAAAAACACAGTGCTTTGCGGCTAATATTTTAGATTGCAGCCTCATCCATCCTCGGCAGGTTAGAGCGCAGGCTGCCTTATATTGTAAGATTTCTACTCCGTTTTTTCTTGCCTTTTCTCATCCTCTTCCTCTTTCTCATTCATTCCGACGTTTTTTTGGAATAGGAATATTTGTGGAATGCAGACGCACGCACGTTTCGGAGAGACCTTGGATGCATAGCCATTTTTAAGTACTGTACATCATACATACATATACAGAGCTATATGTATGCGTGTAGGTACACAGATACACGTGAATTAATTTTCATACGAATATGCAGTAAATTCCAAAGATATCCTGCATATATACCTGCAAGAGGAATACAAAAGTGCTATAAATCTCTACCAAATCGAGGAGTTGTGTCCGTGCATAAACTATAAGTATCTTTAATTATATTTTAGTCGGTCACTTTCGAGAGCCATGTATAAATCGTTTCTGTTATGCACGCTTGGGATAATATATATATATTTTTTAACAAATAAAAGAGACATACTCTATTTTAAAATAAACAACGCCTTCGCCACTTGCAATACACAGAAAACATCAAATTCAACGTAATAACACAAGGGCCTCGACATCAAAGGGGGTTCATCACATCACGGTAAAGTATGCCTTCCTTTATCGCATAACCAGGATAACAGGTAACGTATATCTTAATTATAATCATAATAACTTCAACAGTTGTCAGGCATTCTGGCAGTGAAGAATATTCCTTGTTACAAGTTATAATAAACTGACTGAAAAAATACTTACGCAATTTGCATTCTTCTTACACTCGAACACGAAATCACAAATTGAGTATAGTTAAAGCAATGTTAGACATGGAGATTCATGTTACGTTGCTTTTTGTTGACTCATTTTCGTCGGAAAATAATGTTCATGAATAATTCAGCATGTACAAAGGAAGAAGAAAAAAATACACCATGGAAATGATTAAACTGCAGCTAATCTGTTAGTCAAAATTTGCAATCAGAATGTTGCTTCATCTAACGCTAAAACCTCTGGGAATCATGCACGGGGAGTTCATTAAAAGGGTGTTGTTGAACAGTTCACACGTATGACGTTCACATATGAAAGTTATGCACAGCCATGCTTGAAAATGATATCTACAACTTTCCCTCTAATACCAGTAACTGTTGACTGAATTCCCAGACGAATTCAACTTTTTTCCTTTTTAATATTTACAGCAATTTTGAATTATATGTGTGTACAAAAAAAACAAAACAAACAATGAACAAGAACAAGTAATCTTGCATAAATCATATCAATACTTTATTTACTTATTATTATATATTT
>NC_051391.1:48041889-48044389 GCF_015228065.2 Penaeus monodon
CAAGCGGGTGTAGATTTTTGCGGTGAGGCCACAGCGCAGTCTCAAGTGCTTGCTTTTTGCGGTCTGGCTCCATCTCAGTCACAAGTCGGTGCTGGAGGCTTTTTGCTGATCAGTCACGGTCGAGAAGCGCGGGAGAAGTTAACGAGACACGGAAATGATAGATATCATGGGAGTTTGGATACGTTTTAGCCCCACGGAAAGTGTACAACCGCTCGGGGGCAAAGAAATATCTTATTTAGACACATACACGTGAGCGTATGTAGACACATTCACTTACATACAGCTAATCAGCCACGTATGCTTTTAGTGTAAACACGAACACAATACAAAAAACAACCAAAAAAAAAAAACGAGAAGTAGCGATATAAAAAAATATAAGGAAGCATGATAGAAAAACATGTGTTGACGTCTTGGGCACCGTAATGATATGGGAAATAATGGAAAATGACTTTTCTAGGGGGCACACGAGACACGAGGTTAATTAGTAACCCTATAAGGGAGGCGGAGCGAAGAGAAGGAAGGGTAGAGTAGGGTGAACCTGTGGCCATTAAAGAGCGTAATATGTAAAAGCTTCAGTGTACTAAATAACATTCTGGAGAGTACTGTACCGTGCGTGTATATGAAGTATAAGGGAGAGATAGTAAAATGAGTATAAGGTGTACAGTAGAATAGAATTTTGAATTTGCTTGAAGGTATCTGCACTTTTGGGTGTTCATGTCACACAACACACACACACACACACACACACACACACACACACACACACACACACACACACACACACACACACACACACACACACACACTCACACACACACTCGCGCGCTCGCACAAGCTCACACACATTCATACATACATACATACATTCATACATACATACATACATACATACATACATATATGCATACATACATACACACATACACACACACACACACACACCACACGCACACAAATATATATATATAGATAGATATATATAATATAGATATAGATATATAGATAATATATATATTATGTGTGGTGTGGGGGTGTGGTGGGGGGTGTGGTGTGTGTGTGTGTGTGTGTGTGGTGGGTGTGTGTGTGTGTGGTGTGTGTGTGTGTGTGGTGTAGATATGTTTATATGATATAATATAGTATATAACTATAATAGATATATATTATATATATACATATATCATATATATATAAATATATATATATTATATATCTATAGATCTAAATATATATAATATCAAATATATATATATAGATATATAGATAAATATAGATATACATGGATATGTTGTGTGTGTGCGTGTGTGTGTATGAAAAGGAACTCGTGAAGATTTATATTAATTTCTTACTGAGGCTGTTTTCCTTTTCTTCTTTGTGCATACGTTACATTCTTTGTGTTGTGTCCATTCTCTCCTCCTCGTCTCTCTCTCGTCTCTCCTCGTCTCTCCGCTCCTCGTCTGCTCTCGTCCTCTCTCTCTCTCGTCTCTCCTCTCTATTATATTATATAGAATATATGATAGATACATAATATATCTATATATATATATATATATATATATATATATATATATATATTTATATATATATATATATATGTGTGTGTGTATAATATAGTATATATATAGATATATTATATATATATATAATATATAGTATAATATATGATATATGTGTGTGTGTGTGTGGTGTGGTGTGTGTGTGTGGTGTGTGTGTACTTACTGTATGTACGTATATATAGTAGTAGATATATATATGGATATTATAATATATTATATATATATACACATAGCATATGGATAAAAGTAATAGATTAGTATAAGATGAGTACGTATATTATATATATATTATATATAGATATATAATATATATACACACATACATTATATAAATATAAAAATATATATATATATCTATATGTACGTATGATATATAGATATATATATATAATATATATATATATATATATATATATATATATATATATATATCATATTATATATATATATTATATATAATATATATAAAACTAATATATTGTCCATATATTATATATATATATTATATCTATAATATATATTATATATATATTATAATCTATCTATTATATAAAATATTATATATATATATATGTATGTATATACACTCACTCACACACACACACAGTTTACACACATATATTAACAAACACAAATATATATTTGTGTTTGTATGTATATGTAATGACACTCTTTGTGTGTGTGTGCAAATGAATATTTTAGTTTGACACGTTTATGCAGCCACGTGCCTTCCAAGGGGGTCAGTTTATCTAGCCGGCCGCCCAGCAAGACACGTGGCATAAGAAGCCTATGCCAACCGGAGACGTGCCAGTCACCTGTCACTCGTAAAAGGACAAAAGTAGAGACCAGTCAAGGAAGAATGTTTAGATAATTATTCTCTATGTACAGGGTACCTGTAATCGTGTTATTTACACACAAAAAAACGGCTATACTTTTTTTGTGGATTG
>NC_051391.1:48054389-48056275 GCF_015228065.2 Penaeus monodon
GCAGCGGCGATGGAAATTGTGTTGGCAGGTTGTTGATGATGGAAAAAAGAGAGCGATATGCTTTTTTTTTAGGGGGGTGGGGGTGAGTGGAGGGGGTGGGGTGGGGAGGGAGATAACAACCCGGGTAAATTTTAAAATTGTTTTTGGCGACTTTGGGGGCCAGGGGGTGTTGTAATGTTTCAGGGGGTAAGGTTCAAACTAGGGGTTTAATTCGAGGGAAAAGGGGAGCGAGAGATTGAGGGAAAACTTTGCAAACTCGCTCATGGCTACTCAGGGGGGACCATGAGGGGGGGAGGGGGGGAGGGGGGATATGAGGCATCCGGAAGAGGTAGGGAAGATGGGGGGGGGGGGGGTTATTGAAGAGCCTAATTTTGCAAAAGGGGAAAGGGTAGAAAAGAGAGAGGAAAATAAGAAAGAGGAGATAAAGGGAAAACGAAAGATTAGAGAAAATGACAAGCTGTGACGAATAAATTTTCACTTATCACGATGCCCCGTGTTTATTTTTTTTTTTCTCTCTCTCATACTTTTACTATGCGATTTTACGGCTACTAATATTCGCGATTGATTTTTGAACATCCGCCGTGATGAAGGAAATCCTCTTCCTCTTCCTCTTCCTCTTCCTCTTCCTCTTCCTCTTCCTCTTCCTCTTCCTCTTCCTCTTCCTCTTCTCCGCAATGTTCTCTTCTTTTTCCTTTGCCTCATCATTACCTTCTTCGTCATAGTTTCTTCCTCTTCTCCTTCCTCCTCTCTCTCTTCCTCCTCTTCTTCCTCCTCCTCCTCTTCATCCTCCTCTTCCTATTCCTTCCACCCACCTCTTATTCCTTGTCCTCTTCCTACTCTTCCTCATTCTCCCTACTCTCTTCCTCCTCTCTCTTCTTCTCCTCCATCTCTTCCTCATCCTCCCTACTCTCTTCCCCCTCTCTCTTCTTCTCCTCTATCTCCTCTTCCTCGCCCTCCCTCTTTCCCTATGCATCGCTATTCTCCTTCCGTCTCCTCGCTCCACCGCTTTTGTTTTTCTTCCTCTTCTCCCTTCGACAACCACTATTTTTTATTTTTTATTTATTTCTTATCATTTTTTTCTTGTTCTTCTGCCATCTGAAATTCGTATCTACTTATCGATCCATTTATTGCATCCAGATTTTCTCTTTTCTTCTTTCACTCCTATCTCATTATCCAATTTGGCCCTTCCTCATCCCATCGAGCCTATCTTATCAACCCATTTTCTAATCTATTTTCATCCATATTTATCAGATTATTTGTATATTTCTGTCGCATCATCCTGATTTCATCCTGATTCCCTCTCTTCCTGAGGCTAACGCTCTCATCTCCGGGCGCCGAAAGACTGCATTGCTCCCGGCGCGTCACACGGCTCCCTTCCGGCTAAATCTTTCTTAATTATGGCTCCCAGTGCCTACCTGAGTGCCATCTGCTGCTTTGCGCTCGGTCTCGCTCTCTCTCTATGTATGTATGTATGTCTGTCTCTTTTTGCTTCTCTCTTTTTGTCTTTCTCTGTCTCTGTCTGTCTGTCTGTCTGTCTGTCTGTCTGTCTGTCTGTCTGTCTGTCTGTCTGTCTGTCTGTCTGTCTGTCTCTCTCTCTCTCTCTCTCTCTCTCTCTCTCTCTCTCTCTCTCTCTCTCTCTCTCTCTCTCTCTCTGTTTATAATCCTCTTGCTTTCTTTATCTGCGTCCGCCAGTCGCTCGCTAAACACCACAAGATAAAATCTGACTTGAAAGAACAAACAAACGTATTTATAACCTCGCATGTTGATAAAGATGAGATAAGGGTGAGATTAGGGAAAAAGACAAAGAGGTATGAATGTAATTTGATTATATTAGCGAAAGCGAGAAGAGATAGATAGATAGATGATGGATAGAGATAGATAGATGG
>NC_051391.1:48103875-48106375 GCF_015228065.2 Penaeus monodon
TTCTCTCGGTGTTTTCCTCGTGGATTTCACTCCTGGTGGGAATTCCTTCTTGGTACTTTCCTGGTAGGATTTCCCTCTTGGTACTTTCCTCGTGGGATCCTTTTACTTGAGACTTTCCTGATGGTTCTCACCTCTTCTGAGTTTCCTGTGGGAATATTTCTCTTGAGATTTCCCTCTTAAAACCTCTTCTAAGGAAAATCCGTTTACTGTAGGATTTCTCTCGAAGGACTTTCCTTTGGGCGTTTTCCTCTTAGGGCATTCTTCTTGAAACTTTTTCTTTTACTTTCCTGCCAACGATGAGGGCTAAATTACACCATGAACACCATGTAACTAAAAGCATTTCGTCTGTGGCTTTATTGTTTATTCTTCTGTATTGCCTGTTGTAGTGGCGGCTACAGTAAAGCTATTAGTCAACATAATCTTCCTGGCGATATACTGATATCTGTATCATATACACAGTAAATTAATGGGACAGGTCTTCTCTGATGTTTGAATATCAGTATCTACCCCATTAATTAATAAAATAAGTTCTTATTCATTAATAATAAGGTCAAAACTCTCAACTCTATATAACTATAACTATATAGATCAGAGTCATTCCCATATCTATCTTTATATTATATCTATATTAGAAGGATATACTTTTTTAAAATGCTGATTCATGGTATGGATCTGAACGTCGTTACAAATGATTCATATAACAATATTTCTACTCAAAAAAAAAAAAAAAGTTAAATCCCGTTTTCCAGTACCGCTACGTTTTTCGGAAGCGCCCAAAGTTTTTGATCTGCAGAACGGGAATAAATAGTTCGGTAAATTGATATACCGTACTTACAGAGGCATACAATACAGCTTTAGTAATCGAGGTACGAGATGCAAGACTACACAACAAAATGGAGAGGGGTCTTGGTATCTGTTTCCATAACAAGTAATAATAATAGTAATGATGATAGCGATAATGATAAAGATAATGATGATAATTATTATGATTAAAAAATGATAATGGTATTATTAGTAGTATAATAATTATGATAATGATATTGATATTGATAATAATTATACAAATAATATTGATAATAATGATATCAATAATAATGATAATGATAATGATAATGATAATGATAATGATAATGATAATGATAATGATAATGATAATGATAATGATAATGATAATGATAATAATAATAATAATAATACCCAAACTACCAACATATATAATAATAAACAAATAATTTACGGTTTTGTGACAGGCTATTGTGGCGTCAATCAAACTCCGGCTGTCTGAGTTTCCTTTTTGTGCAAAAAATGGGTAACTTTCCACTGACAGCGCGGAGCTTATATCAAGTAACACATGGTAGAAAACAGGGAGATTTGTGTGTGTTTCTCTTTTAAATTGTGCACCGACTCTTAGCATGCATGTGGTTAGCATGAAGACTGATTTTCATATTACTTGGGAGCGCATTAACCGTTTTGCATATGCAGATGACATTGTGTTACTGGCCCCTTCGCTAAAGCTCTGCACCCACTCATTAATATTCCTGTAGATTATGCAAAGGACACGATATGATTTATAAGGCTAGTGAACAGATGAGCATGGTTGCCAGACCGATAATTACAATATGATTCACCTTGATTTCACTCGGTGGCTCTTCCATGAAATCTGTACAAAGTTTTACATACCTGGAACGTGCTGTATCTGATAACCACGAGGACGACTCAGACATGTAAAACTACGTGGATGACTTACAAAACTTAGAAATATAAGAGTGTGTGTGTGTGTGTGTGTGTGTGTGTGTGTGTGTGTGTGTGTGTGTGTGTGTGTGTGTGTGTGTGTGTGTGTGTGTGTGTGTGTGTGTGTGTGTGTGTGTGTGTGTGTGTGTTGTGTGTGTGTGTGTGTGTGTGTGTGTGTGTGTGGTGTGTGTGTGTGTGTGTGTGTGAGGTGTGTGTGGTGTGTTTTTGTGGGGGTGTGTGTGTGTGTGTGTGTGTGTGTGTTTATTCAGTTATCTATTTATTTATTTATATATTCCTTCTCTGTTAAGGGGTTTTGATAATTTTTCAGTATGATTATATAATTATAATTATAAAAAAAATGTATATATATATATATATATATATATATATATATTTTATATATATATATATATATATATATATATATATATATATATATATATATATATATATATATATATACACACACACACACACACACACACACACACACACACACACACACACACACACACACACACACACACACACACACACACACCTTTGGGGTACACACAGCGTACGGAGTATTGTATTGAGATACAACCCTTTCTTAGCTTGAAAAATGTTTTTTTTTCTCTTACGTAAACAACCAAAGCCCTGAGCCGGTTTTAAACAAAGCTGCCCTTTGTATTGAACTAAAGAGTCTTAATTCAATATGTGAAGCACCAAGACCCTCAGTGTGTGCCTTCCTACAAAAAGGAAATTACAATCGCATTTGCTTTATGTT
>NC_051391.1:48118875-48121375 GCF_015228065.2 Penaeus monodon
ATTATTATTATTATTATTATTATTATTATTATTATTATTATTATTATTATATTATTATTATTATATTATTATTATTATATATTATTTATTTTTATTATTATTACTATTATTATTATTATTATTATTATTATTATTATTATTATTATTATTATTATTATCATTATTATTATTATTATTATTATTATTATTATTATTATCACTGTTATTATAATTATTACTATTATTCATTATCTTTATTCCTATCTCTACTTTTTCGTTTTATTTTCTCGTTTCTCTTTTGTACGCATTTTTTAACGTCTATTATCGTTCTTTTATTTTTCGATGTTTTCGGTTTATTTTCCTTTTTTTCTTGTGTGTACGGATTTTTTTTATGTATCAGCTGATGGTCTTTTGTTTATCTTCGCTTTTGATGTTGTCTTGTATGTTTGAAGAAGCTGCTATTTTTTCTCTTTTTTCTTACAAACGTTATCATCATCACAATTACGTCCAGTATTTCAATCGTTATCGCTTTTATCTTCCTCTTTCTCATCATCATACCCTATTATGTCATATTGGTTATTAGTCATATCCATATATCGCTTTTTTTTTTTTTTTTTTTACAGTTTTTGCATATTTATTGTGATAAACATAGTTCTTTTAATTATTAGTGTAGCTATTGTTATAATGTGGACAATTATGACATAAATAATAATAATGTCATAAATGCTGGTGGTGATTATGATAATTATATGATAATAATTGATGATGATGATTGTAATGATGATAACGATAAAAATGATAACCATAGAGATGATGAAAACAATAGCAGCAATGATAACACCATTATTCACGCAGCTTATTACAGTCTCTGGCCTGAAATGAGAAAGCTTTTACATCAAGCATAGCAATAAAATTAACGGACTTACTCTCAACAGGTATTCCAGGAGGGTAACGTCAGCAGGTCCACTCTTTATCTGACACCATCACCTGCTGACAACACCGTCTATATTTCCTGTCGTGCCGAGAACCAACAGGTGCCTGCGTCGGGGTTAGAGGATGTCATCAAATTGGACGTACACTGTGAGTACATTTTTTACCCTGTGCTAACTAGGGGCAAGTAATAGAGGGAGGGTATTGGAAGTACAGAGGGTAAACGGTCGAGTGGTCAGGACCCCTTCTTAAAGAGAGAGAGAGAGAGAGAGAGAGAGAGAGAGAGAGAGAGAGAGAGAGAGAGAGAGAGAGAGAGAGAGAGAGAGAGAGAGAGAGAGAGAGAGAGAGAGAAGAGACAAAAACACACACACACACACACACACACACACACACACACACCACAAAATACAATATATCACATACATAATCGCATATACACATACATCAATACACACACATAATAAATAATACAACAATACATATAAACATAACAAATAACTATCAATAATATATAAACAATATAACAATATATATATATATATATATATATATATATATATATATATATATATATATATATATATATATATATATATATATATCAATAGGCAGAGGGACATTCTTACTCTTATTGTGCTTCAATAGAGTAAGTCGGCTTGAGTTGCGTGTATTTTCTCTCCAGAATCAGCAAGTATCAATATCTATTTTCAAGCTCAATAATTAAGACACTCCACTGCCGGGGAGACAGACAGGAAAAGAGATATGGATACATAGATGTAAACACAAGCACACATAGATAGACAAACACACACATACGGAAACATATACAGCTATATACGTAGACACACATAGATAGATAAATATATATGCATAGACAAACCAACATACATATACAGTGCATAGACAAACACGCACACACGCATAGATAAATAAACACACACACACACACATTGGTAGAAAAACATACACACACTCAAAGGTAGACAAACAAACATACACATACACCGATAGATAACACACACACACAGTCAAACACGCTCACACAGACAAACACACATGCACAGTCAAACACGCTCATACAGACAAACACACGCAAATAATAAACAGATATATAAACATATATAGAAACAGCTATACACGAACAAACACACAAATATATTGGCAAACAGATATGAACAAACACACACACATAGATGGATAAACATATACACACACAAACACACGCACACATAGACTGGCAAAGTGATATACACATACAAACACACACACACAACACACACACACACACACACACACACACACACACAGACTGCTAGACATATACAAACAAAGATACACACTGATACACAAACATATATACATATGACATACAAATACACACGCACACAAATAGATTAACAGGCACACACACATACGCATATACATACACACGGATAGATAAACAAACACGCACACGAAAACGCACATAAATAAAAGAGAAGAGCATTAAGCACATCGTAAAAGACAGACACAAAGACTTTAAGAACATGAACGCAAGAGAGGAAAAGATGGAAGAAGAATTGAAGAAGAGTATCTTAACGCATTTTAATAA
>NC_051391.1:48163875-48168875 GCF_015228065.2 Penaeus monodon
ATATATTATTGATCTTGATATTAAATATATTAACTATTATTTATGATTATCAGAAATATTATTTTGGTATATAAAATAATATTATCATAGAACTCATACACTGTATGATACACGTATATATATAAAATTAATTATTATTCTTTTCATTAATATTATTTTATCATCATCATTCACTATCATCATTATTTTAATTATTTATTACTATCATTATATTATTATTATTATATTTATATATTATTATTTTTTATTATCTATTTATATTATATTCATCATCATTTAATACGTTATATATTTATATCTCATAATCATTATCATCATCTTCACTAATCATCATCATAATCAAGATGTTGATCATCATAATTATCATTATTATTTTATTATTATTATTTTTTATTATCGTCATTACTATTATATTTTTTTACGGTTAATATTACCATTATTATTATTATTATTATTATTTATTATTATTTATATTATTTATTATCATTATTATTATCATTATTAATTATTATTATTATTATTATTATTATTATTATTATTATTATTATTATTATTATTATAGCTGTCGTTGTTGTTATTATCATTATTATCAGCAATAGTAGTAAAAGTAATAGTAGCAGTAGTTGTAGTAGGTGAAGTGGCAGTAGTAGTAGTAGTATTGTTATTATGATCATTATCAGCATTATCGTTATTATTACTGCTATTATCATCATTATCAACTTTAACATCATGATTGTTATTTTTTTATTATTATCATTATTTTCATTATCATTACTATCATGATTAGTATTATTGCTGTTATATTGTTGTTATCATCATCATCATCATCATCATCATCATCATCATCATCATCATCATCATCATCATCATCATCATCATCATCATCATCATCATCATCATCATCATCATATCATCTTTTCCTTATTATTCATATCACGTTATACTTCATTTCTCTCTTCTCTCTTTGCCTCATGTTGTATATGTTTTTATATGTTCTCTATTCATTATTATTTTATTATTATTATTATCATGTTATTACTTATTTATTTCCTAATTTGTTTTATTATTATTTTGCTGTACTTTTCCATTATTTTATGAGTTCGATGTAATCCGTTGCAAAAATTTTTTATTATGCGATGCCTTCTGAGCCTAACCCTCTCTATTTTATGATGGGCGACATGAACCGGGGTAGTTACCATTATCATTATTATTGTTGTTATGATAATTTTGAATACTATTGTCATTGTCATTATTATCATTATCATCACGAATTTGATTAGTTGATTAGTTGATGTGGATTAGTTCTGCAATGGAGGATATAGTTACTTCTTGTCTAGTGAATATTTATGTCTTAATGATCATTAACCGTTTCATCTTCATCGTTCGTATCATCTTAATGAAATATTCAATTTTATTCCCAATCTGTTGGTCGCAAGTCACATAACAGGCTCTAAGGGAAAAAAAGTAAAACGAAATAAATAAATAAATAAATAGATAAAAAAGAAGGATAATAAATAAAGAAAGAAAGTAAGAAAGTAAGATTCATGGGGATATCCCGCCCCCTCCCCCTTCCCCACTCACCCCTAGCTTCCCTGGGTCACGCACGACTTGCTTCTTCTCGTCACTGCATTCAGCTTCAGCTAAGCTTGATTAGGCTTCCTTTAGGTCATGATCCTGCCTTCAGTTACCAAGGAATTCAGCAGTAATTTGCATGACAAAGTTATTGATAAAGTTTGACAGTGATTTGTGGAGGTCGACGAGTGTGCTGAAGGAAATGATATGTACATATAATCATCAATGGCTTTTGCTTAAGTTGATTATGGAAGGTAAGAGCAATCAGTATTATTGCACGAAATTCAAAGCGATATTTTTTAAAATATAAATAAATAAACTCTGAAAAATAAGTCAAAAATAAATGCGATCACTCGTATTTATTTACTTTTTTTTGTTCCCCGTCGGTCGTAAGATAAGAAAATAATATATAGACTTTCATATCTACTTGCAGACACTGAGACTCAAGCTGAGACTATAGCAGTTCGTTTCTCGTGTACTTTTCCTGAGGACTACTAACACATTGGTTCGTGTGTCTGTCTGTGTTGCAGAAGTCAGCAACGATGGCGCCCGTCTCTGACCCCATGACCCTTATGGGCTGTCCCCTCGCCGCCTCTACGCCCACAGCTGCCAAGTCTCCGCCTTCGCTCTACCCTCACCCTGCCCACGAGGTGCCTCTGCCCTACCACGGCCCACCCCCTCCACCTTACACCCACGACACCCAACGTGTTGCACCTCTGTACACCCCCCACACCCTGGCCACCGTGCCCTCGCCGTCTTCCTTCGTCTGCGACACGTCCTTCGTCCCCATCCCCACCTCGCACCCCCAGGATCCTAGGTCCGTCAGCATCCCCAGTTCCTATGCCTCTGACATTTCCTCCCTGACGCCCGCGGCCTACCCTCAGTATACCCTCAGCCTAGGGAGAAAGGGCACGCTGGCCATGGAAGGGGCGGTACCATCTTGCATAGCAGGGGTCCCCGCGCCCCCCCACCACGGATCGACGTACTCCGTGGTGCCAAAGCCCGAGAGGGAATGGATGCGGCCCCACGCGCTCGCCCTTCCTCCCTGGGACGACACAGGGAGAGAGCGAGAGCCGAGCCCCGCCCACCGCGAGAGCTCCGTCTAGTACCTGCGATTAGATTTAGTCCCATTTGCTTTCTTTGCCTTTAGGAACTTCTTGGAGGTATGTTTCTGCAAGAAAAATGTTTATTTTTCTATTTGATACAATAAAAAAAACGATCCTCTGTGACGCCTTGTGTAAAGCGTATTCTGCATCGCAACCTCCAGCGCTCGAGATAAATATGAGACTGACCGTTATGATTAAGCATGGACGGAAGAATGCATTGCAACCGAAAAAAGAAATTTCAGAAGATAGCTTATTCTGCTTACTGTATGTCATCCCAATCCCCCGTGCTTCTACATCAGGATGTGCATGTTATATCCTACAAACGAACGAACTAACATGGGTTGTGAAGAACGCAGTTACATGCGGACACAGAAGTTGGCAACGGAGAACTACACTTGGTTATCTAACGATGTCATTTTTTCTCATAAATAGAATAAGAGCATGACGTTAATATCTGGTCCATTTGTGTTTATCTTTTTTGTCCTGCCATAATGGGTTCTGTGATTTTTAAACTACTTGCATGTCCAGCTGATACAGGAGAAAGGAATATCACACAGACGATGATCGACCTTAGTTTTGAGGTTAAATTTGTGTGATTTTTTTTTTCCTCGAAAGAAAATTGAAGACATCTTTGACGACTCGTAACAGAGAGGGAGAGGAGAATGAGAAGCAGCAGTAGGAGAAGGAGAAGGAATAAGAGGAAGAGGAGGAGAAGCAAAAGAAAAAGGAGAAAGAGAAGGAGAAGGAGAAGGAAGGAGGAGGAGGAGGAGGAGGAGGAGGAGGAGGAGGTGGAGGAGGAGGTGGAGGAGGAGGTAGAGGAGGAGGAGGAAGAGAAGGAAGAGGAGAAGGAGGAGGAGAAAGAGGAGGAGGAGGAGGAGGAGGAGGAGGAGGAGGAGGAGGAGGAGGAGGAGGAGGAGGAGGAGGAGGAGGAGGAGGAGGAGGAGATGGAAGATCATCATGCGCGCTATTGGTCCGGGTTCGAGCTCCGTCCCTTAGCCACTCCCCCCTTCCTCTCTTCTTTCCCACGTTTCCCCTCACAATTCTCCCTTTTACACGATTGATTTGAAAGTTAGACACAAATCCACATACACACACTCATGCATTCATAAACATACGCACACAGCAAAAACACACCAAGGCGAGTGTGTGCATGTTTGTCTGAGGTTATTTGAGATTCTGTTTACTTGCTTTCAGTAAGAATTGTGCTCCTCCACGTGTGGAAGTTTACTTGTGTAACTGGGTATACGAGTATGCGTGTATTAAAAACTTGTGTGAAGGTTATCAGCATGTGTTTCATTGCACGTCTGTTTGTGTTTCCTTTTCATTGATTTTCTTTTTTTCCATTATCTGGAATTATTTATGCTTATCTTTACTGAAGTAATTATACAAGCGCAAAAGAAATATACGGTTGTTGTTATTTTCATCCCTAAGGCAGTGAACACAACTGTTTGTTGTTGTCTGTATTAAGGGTATGCTCTAATATTTACTTATCGACGTTTCAGGAACCGCCATTGATGACGTCACAGATCCAGTCGCAATTGATGAAGTCACAGATCCAGTCGCCATTGATGACGTCACAGATACCGTCGCCACATCCGCCGACCCAGTTCATTACCGCGACGCCCACACCTACGTCCATCGCGCCCACGTTGACGTCAAGAACTCACTGTGTCATCGCCTCTGACGTTTAGACGTAGCGTTTGAAAAGAGCCAGAAAGCTGTTCGCATTTACGGATATTGACAGACTTTTTTTTTTTTGCATTGTGTCTTCGGCTTTGTTATATCATTGATAGAATTGTACGCGTGAAAAGACGTTTTTAAGAAAAAGCTGATATAAAGTACGAAGATTTTTTTTCTTACATGCAGGAGTTGCTAAAAGCGGGAAACAAATTCAATGAAAAGAAGGATAAAACTGGATCTACCAAATCCGGGTTCTGTATTGGAGAAAAGTACGATACTCGGGAACAACAACAAGGAAAAAAATGTTGACACAAAGTGTTTTGGATTTTAACTAGCTTTAATTGTTTTATACCTTTCTTTTTTAAACGAAGGGGAGAAAATAGACCAAGGCGACGGTGATGATGGCTAACGATGGCCGAACCATTCCGATCATGGCGAGAACTCACGCGAGCCAAGGCTGTGACGTGGACGGTTATTGTAACAAATAACAAACATAATCGTTTTTTTTTTTGGCCATAATGTTCAGTGTTCATATCATGTGTTTCTCCAGACCATAAAAGTGTCGGTGTCTCGTAAGTGTGTTATTTCACCAGTTCACCTTCAATACGCACAGAAGAAGGAGAAGGAAAAAAAAAAAATAGT
>NC_051391.1:48216375-48218875 GCF_015228065.2 Penaeus monodon
AACCTACGACCCAGCAATGAAGCATATCAAGGCTTAGTAATGGAAGGTGACGTGGAACCGATGCAAAAGTTATGCTCGAGCTCTTAGAGAGATAACCCGGGCGAGAATATTCATGGGAGGAAGAGGCAATGATGTCAACATAGTGTGAGAGCTACAGGCGTCTTGACGGAGGCCACGTGAACCTTGTTGGTTTATTTCGTCTTTCGTCTCTGTCTCTTCCTTTCCTTCTCATTTTTCCTTTTTTTTCACTTCTTCTTCGTCTTCTTCCTTTTGGTCAACGTTGTTTCCTCGTTTCTTAATTTTGTTTTTAATCATTTTTTCCTCCTCCACCTGTTCATGATCATACTCTTCTTTTACTTATTATTCTTCCTCTTCTGTCTCCTCCCCTTTATTTTTTCTCTTTCTTTTTCTTCGTCCTCTGCTTCTCCTTCTCCGTTTTTCTTTTCTTCGTTTTCTCTTTCTTTTCCTTCTTCTTTTATATCTTATTCTGATTCTTCTTTTTCTTTTTCTTCGTCTCCACCTCCTCCTCCAACTCCTCTTCTTCTATTTTTTTTTCTTCTTCTTCTCCCTTACTTATAATACAATAAATTAAATACTTTTAGGATACAGCATACACATATACTGTTCAAATGATTACGATTTATTGACTTATTAATCATCAAGTTCTAAGAAAAATTCCTTTTGATAACAAAAAGAAGAATGAGAACAATAGTAATTATAATGATAATAATAATAATAATGATAGTAATACTTATAACTATAATGATAATAATAATGATAACAATAATAATAATAATAATAATAATAACAATAATAATATTAATAGTAATAATAGCAATAATAATATTAATAGTAATGATAGCAATAATAATATTAATAGTAATAATAGCAATAATAATGATATAAAAATAAAGATAACAATAATGATAATAGTAATGATGCTGATGCTAATGAAGAGGTACTCTTCTCCCTTCTTCACTCTCTTTCTACCTTTCGCCTCCCCTTTCCTTTTTTATCTCGTTCTCCGCCTCCCTCTACATTCCCTATCCCACCTCCTCTCACTCCCAAATCTACCCCGTTCTCTTTCCTCTTCCATTCCCTCTTTTCTCTAGGTCTCCAATATATTTCTATTTCCCATCCTTTATTCCTTTTTAAGTCCTATCCGCTTCCTCTTCCCTATCTCTCTTTTCTCTTCCCTCTTTCTCTACCTTTTTTCTTAACCTTGCACCTCGGATAATCGTGTATATAAAGATTGTGCCTAAACTAATGGTGTATCTGTAGTGTACTTGTAATGATGATAATTATGATAATGATGATGATAATGATGATGATGATTATGATGATGATGATAATGATAATGATAATGAAATGATATGATAATAATAATAATAACAGTAATAATAATGATAATTAAGATAATAAGATGTTCGTATGTGTGTCTTTCTTTAATATTTGTGTTGTCATTTATAGTCGCATATTACATCAAAATGAAACGCGTAAAGTACACAGTCACATGGAGTATGATTTCATAAGCTTCCCAGCTTAAATCAAAATGAAGAGACCCTTAAGACCGCAAATAGGATATGATTTCAAGCGAAAAATGTCAGCGTAACGTGCAAAGTTATAATAATATGATGATAATAATTATATAGAAATTATTGTTTCAATAAGCACAACGTTTGTGTCTAACATTTTGTATTATGATATGCTTCTTTTGTAAGAAATATGTTTTCTTTGTTCTAAATGTGCTCAGGGATGCTGAATGTAAAAAAAATACTGTTGTAGTGAGCATCCCTTTGTTGCACTGCTTAATTTGGCGGCTCGTGGATGCATTGAGACGTGCTTTGCAGAAACATTTATTTTGACAAAAAATTATGACACTAAGTGGAATTGACGTTTGAGGGGAATCATACGAAAGTAAGGCATGATCCATGTTCAATGTTTCTAAACATAATTCATTATTTGGAGTGTTTATTGCATAGGGAATCATATTATGTTTACCCACCAGAGGTCAAAAAGTCAGTTGCAAGTATTTGTCTTCGTTGCATTATTTACATTTGCAAGGGATGTAACTGTGTGTTTCATTCCGGATACTAAATTTAGAATGAGTATTATTTCAGCTTACGTTCGAGTTGATCATCACTGCTTTGGATACATGGTGATTAATAAATAGATTGGAACCTTTTTATGTCACCAGTAATCATGAGGTATTATGTAAGCTTAAACAATATTATTTACAGTGTACCACGTTTATCACATTTTAAAGGTTTAGACATTTGATTGTTCACAGTGTATGAATTGTAAAAATATATTTTTTGGAAAAAAATAAATGGAGTTATTTACACTGAATTAAGATTAATATGATCATTTGATGTTTTTCGAGAAATGATTTTTTATCTTATGTATGTTCAGATTTAAGATTTTGTTATTTGTTGGGAATGAGAAATTCGTTACATTAATCTTATATGATGAACCTTATCAACAGTAAAGTTTTTAAAAC
>NC_051391.1:48238875-48243875 GCF_015228065.2 Penaeus monodon
GACTAAGAAAAAAAGAGGGGGAGAGAGCGTGGGGAAAAAGAGAAGAGAGAAGAGGGAAGAGAGGAAAATAGGAAAAACAAGAGAGAGAGAAAGGAGCGATGGGGAAAAGAGAGAGAGCGATGGGGAGAAACAGAGAGAGAGAGAGAGAAGAGGATAGGAAAAAGGGGAGGGCGATGAAAGAAACAGGAGAGAGAGAAGAGAGAGAGAGAGAGGAGAAAGAAAAGGAAAGAGAGAAAAGGGAGAAGGGAGAGAGAGAGAGAGAGAGAGAGAGAAACAAAAGGAGTGAGAGAGCGATGAGGAGAAACTGAGGAAGAAAGAGAGCGTTGAGGAAACAAATAGGAGAGAGAAAGCGATGAGGAGAGAGAGAGAGAGAGAGAGAGAGAGAGAGAGAGAGAGAGAGAGAGATGGGAGAAACAGAGGGAGAGAGGGAAAACGAAAGGTGAAAGGTTTATTTGGTCTAAAACAATTACACATATACACACATTTCGCAAATGCAGTTTCGAGACCAGACTCTTTGATGAGCTTGGTTCATCTTGTCTTGTAAAGGGCAATTCGTCTAAAGTCATTTAATATCCAAATAAGAATTAGTTGTGTGAAATAATCGATAGTAAAATTAGATTATGATGAACGATCTCTCAATCTATGGTAAAATTAAGAAAAATTATATTTGATAGAAATGCGTAGGACTGTTCAATATGAATAATAATTTCAAAGGGGACGAGCTTGTACATTTTTAAAAATATTTGATGGAAAAGAGGACGGATAGAAAGAGAGGGGAGGGGAGATAGTGGAAGAAGAGGGCAAAGAGAGAGGGGGAAGAGGGGAGGAAGGACGGAAGCAAGGTTAATCGGGTGAGAGAGGAAAGAGGAGGGAAAAATGAGAAGGAGGAGAGAGAAATGAGAATTAGAGGAAGATAAGCAGAGGAAAGGGGTAAAACCTGGGGGAGGAGGAGGAATAGGTGCAATGGATGGGAGATAGAAAACCTGAATGACTGAGGTAAGAGGAGATGGATGAGAAGAGGTATAGAATGGAAGCAATAGAGGAAAAGGAAGGAAGAAGGGACATGAATGAGGGATAAAAAAATTAAATATATGAAAAAAAAGGAGGAGAAGAATAAGAAATAGGAAAGAGGCAAATGAAATAAGAAATAAGAATAAAATAAGAAATGAGAAAGAGGCAAATTAAGCTACTGAGAACTTGATTTAAAGGAATATAAGCTGAAAACTTTAGTCGTGAGTCGCCGCGAAATATGAATAGAAGGAAGATGAAATAAAGGAACAATAAAGTACAAGAACATGAAGAGAGGATAAAAGAAGAGATGGAGAAAATAAAGCAAGAGAAATAATCAGGAGGCATGACTGTAGTACTAAAAGCCCTGTGACTCGCCAACGGCATGAAAAGGAAAAGAAAAAATAAAAAATAGAAATACAGTGAAAGCCCCAAAGCTTTCAAAAGAATCAAGAAAGGAAGCAGGAGAGAGGGGGAAGGGGAGAAGTATAGAAAGACAGATAGAGAATGGAAAAAAAGAGTGAAAAAAGAGACAGTGAAAGGAAAAAGAGTGAGAGAAAGGATAAAGAGAAAAAGAGAGGAAGAGAAAGGTAAAAGAGTGAGATAGAGACGGAGAAAGGTAAAAAATGTGAGAGAAAAGAGACAGACAGGAAGAGGAGTGAGAGAAAGAGAGACAGACAGGAAGAGGAGTGAGAGAAAGAGAGACAAAGAGAAGGGGAAAATGTGAGAGAAAGAGAGACAGAGAAAGGAAAAAGAGTGAGAGAAAGAGAGGCAAAGAAAAAAAAGAGAAAAAGAGTGGGAGAAAGACAGTGAAAGAAAAAAAAAACAGAAACAGAGAGACAGAGAAGAGTAAGAGTGAGAGAAAGAGAGACAGAGAAAGGAAAAAAAGAGGAGAAAAGGAGAGAAAGAGAAAGGTAATAAGAGTGAGAGAAAGATAGACAGAGAAAGGAAAAGGAGTGAGAGAAAGAGAGGCAGAGAAAGGAAAAGGAATGAAAGAGAAACAGAGAAAAGTAAAAGATTGAGAGAAAGAGAGACAGAGAAAGGAAAAAAAAGTGAGAAAAGGAGAGACAGAATAATAATAATAATATAATTTAGTTTGACTTCCATTTTTTTACAATGGATATTCTTGGTGTGACATACTTTCCGTTTCATTTTGCTTCTAAATTATCCCCTGTGTGCAAGGAATGGCCGTGGTTACCATTCACTGGCGGCGAGGGATTTGAAGGCAGGTCAGCAAGATTGCTAGACGAGATCGCTACCGCTGCACTCATTCACTCACTCACTCTCTTTCTCCTCCTCTTTCTCTCCCTCCCCCACTCTCTTCATCACTTTCTCCTCTCTTTCTTTCTCTCTCTCTCTCTCTCTCTCTCTCTCTCTCTCTCTCTCTTTCTTTCTCTCTCCTCCTCCTCTTCTTTCTCTTCCCCATTCTCCCCCCTTTCTTTCTCTCTCTCTCTCTCTCTCTCTCTCTCTCTCTCTCTCTCTCTCTCTCTCTCTCTCTTCTCTCTCTCTCTGTATCTAAGGAAAATATCCCTTAACCATAAGAGCGTTCCATTTCTGGATGATTTTGAAAAAATCTTACATTTCATATCTTGATGAAATTTATGATCAGCAGGAAGATGACAAGATTAAACTTAGAAAAGATCTTAAACATTTCTTTACATGTTTATATTTAGTTTCTTACATAAAAACACAAATGGAAATTTAGTATAAAAGTTTGATAGGATGATACCAATCAATAATACTGATCGTGAAAATGATAATAATAAGAAATATAATACTGAGGATAATAGTATTGTTAATTATATTAGTAATAATGCTAATGTTAACAATGAAAATAATATGAAAAATAAAAACCTGATGATAATTATAATGATAATGTCAATGATAATGATTATGTTGAGAGTATAAATAAGGAAAAAGATAATGGTCATGATAATAGTTATGATAAAAATGATGATTTAAATTTAAATGCATTATATTCCATGTAGCTATATTATGGTGACAACATGGAATACTAAAGGACGACATACAAACATACACGCGCGCATCATACTCAAACTTTGTTATCGTAATTATTTTAATTACTGTTATAACTGTTATCATCACCATTATCATTATTATTATCATAGCCATTATACCATGCACTGAAGTGGGTCGGCCATCAGTTTATGCATATCTATTATTTATATCAAGGGGAGGAGGGGTTCAGAAGGTAGGAGGAGATGGGAAAATGAAGGAGAGAAGAAAGGGGGAAGAGGGATGAAGAAGAAAAATGGGAAGGGGAAGGGGAATCCGAGGGGAAACGGATGGAACTTAAACCCACCGCCACAGGTTTATGTTCTGTCCACTGTATTTTTTTTGTGTGTGTGTGAATTTTGTTACATACAGGTGGCTCCACATGTGCTCAGCCGGCAAGGAGTCTATCAGTAGGACCTAGTAACCGATCCTGATTTCCCCATTCCTTGAATTGGCGTTTATTTATTTATTTATTTATTTTTAATACAGTTGATATCGATACGATTATTATTTTTATTGATGTTATGATTATTTAATTGTTATTAAAATCTTGGTAACACTTAAGAAATAATAATAAAAAAAAATCCAGAAGTCGAGGAAAAGGGTAAATAGGTGAGATACGTAGGACTAATAACTGACTCCTTGGTGACTAAGCACTTGTAGAGACATCTATGTGTAGAAAGAAGAAGAAGAAGAAGAAGAAGAAGAAAACTTGTATTACAGTGGGCACGGCATGTGTTCTTGCCGTACGTGCCGATTGGGTTAAAAAAAAAAAAAAAAAAAAAGGAGGATGGGGAATGGGAATCACAGGGGAAACGGAGGAGAATTAAAGAGGAAAAGAGGATAGGTAAAGGAAATTGGAGGGAGGATCAGAAAAGAGGGAATGAGAGAGGGAGGGAAGGGGATAAAAGAGGGAAGGAGGTAGGAGAGTTTAAGGAGGAAGAGTAAGGAAGTGAGAGGACAGATGTAAGGCTTAGAAAGTGGAAAGGTATGAGTGAATTTACGAAATATCTGGGATAGAAAGAGGGTGAAAGGATGGAAAAGGGAAGGGAGAGGGAAAGGAAAAAAGAGAGGGGTGGTAAAAGGTAGAAAGAGGAATGTGAAAGTGGAAGATGAACTTTATCCGTTCCTTTATTTATTTACTTATAATCTATTTATTTATCTATTTATTTATTGCTTTTTATCGTATTTATTTATTTTATTTTATTTTATCTTATTTATTTATTTTATTTTATTTTATTTTATTTTATTATTATTTTTTTTGCATGGGTCAGTCTAATAATATTAGTAATGGCAGTAATAATGGATATACAAGGAAAGCCAATAATGATTATCATATATAAAAAAATAGATAAAATAACAAAATACTGCAAAAACAATGTGATGGTTTTTAAAAAATTACACTAATCACGAAAGTATCTTTTATAAACTGCTAAAAAGGTAAGAGAGAAAAAAAAAACGAAAATCCATTCAGTGATTCTGATGTACAAGGATCGTTGAAGAGATTGATATTTGCGTTCTATCAGAGTGATTGGCGAAGTCAGTTATCACAAATAGGACTAACGGAGATTAAACCAATCGACACGTATGACAAGAATACATGTCATGCCCACTGTAATACAAGTTTATTTACTGTATTTACACATAGATGGCTCTACAATTGCTTAGTCACCAAGGAGTCAGTTATTAATCCTACCTATCTCACCTGTTACCCTTTTCCTTGACTTTTGGAAAGGTTCTTTTGTATTACTTCATTTTCTTAAATGTTACCAGATTTTAATAACAATTTAATAATCATATCATCAACAACAGTAATAACAGTATTGATATCAATTGTATTAAAAGGAAAAAACACAATTTGCCGCCAATTCAAGGAATGTGGAAATCAGGATCGGTCACTAGGGCCTACTGATAGACTCCTTGCCGGCCGAGCATACGTGGAGCCATCTGTATGTAACAAATTTCACAAAAAAAAA
>NC_051391.1:48248875-48251375 GCF_015228065.2 Penaeus monodon
CAGAAAGTTTGCAAAATGAATAAACCTTTGTTTTGCTCTCGTTGTCCTCGCTATATTAATGATTTTTGTTGAATAAACATGATGATTTTATTAGAACACTGACTGGGATGAACGTCCTATCCTATGAGCGATTGATTGTGATAGATGAATGATTATATTGTATTATATTTTCTGGTCAGAATCTACTCGATACTATGCCAAACTTGATAACAATTCCAGTTCAGCCTAATAGAATGGGTCAAAACAAATTGATATTACACGAGTAACACGCTGTTTCACGTTATTAGGACAGCGAATGCCACTAATGCGCGCATATGCAGATATGAAGGTATCAAGGCTGCTGCCACACTAGCTGGAGGAGAAGTAAAACAGAGGCAACATTGCTCTGGAATACTTTGCAAAGGACGGACACGATGCTCAAGCAGAAGGTGATGTCTGAACCTACCAGCAACAATACTTATAAACAAGCATGTCAAGGGCGTGTCAATCAGAGTTTTTTTTCTTCTAAAGAATGATATAGCATGCGGCAGTGATATCATATATGTATATTTATATATATATATATATATATATATATATATATATATATATATATATATATATATATATATATATATATATATATGTATATATATAAATATATATATATATATATATATATATATATATATATATATATATATATATATATATATATTATTTTATATATATATATTATGTTTATATACATACATATATATATCTATATAAACACAAACACAAACACAGTAACGTGTACACAAAGATGAAAAGAGAAACAGCCACAGTAGAAAATGAAACTAAACCGTAACGTTTCGAACTCTTCACGAGTTCCTCTTCAGACGAATAAAATCGAAATGGATACAAGGAGATAATTTTGGCAAGTATATATAGTGATAGAGAGACAGGACGAACAAGAGCTGAATCAGGTCTCAGGAGGGTCAAGGTCGAAGAGTCTGGGGAAGGCTTTGCTAACTAACGAGGAGGTAAGATCATCCAAGCCCCATTGACCAGCACTCAAGTTGAAATTAGGCATTTTTCTAATTAAAAGAGATTCTAACATTTTTCTTTCGTACGAATTGGCTGATTTATGAATTAATTTGCGGCTAGCGGTGCTCTTGAGACTTCTCCCGGTATTTACACTATACCTTGTAAAGATTGCCCCAAGTTTTACATAGGTGAGACCGGTAGAGCTTTTGAGAAAAGAATTAATGAACATCAGCGTGATGTTAGATTTGCTAGAGAATCAAATGCGTGTTTCGTTCATTTACGGGATGAAGGTCACCGGCTTAACTGGAAAAACGCTAAATTAATTCATAAATCAGCCAATTCGTACGAAAGAAAAATGTTAGAATCTCTTTTAATTAGAAAAATGCCTAATTTCAACTTGAGTGCTATATATACTTGCCAAAATTATCTCCTTGTATCCATTTCGATTTTATTCGTCTGAAGAGGAACTCGTGAAGAGTTCGAAACGTTACGGTTTAGTTTCATTTTCTACTGTGGCTGTTTCTCTTTTCATATATCTATATCTATATCTATATCTATATCTATCTATCTATCTATCTATCTATCTATCTATCTATCTATCTATCTATCTATATATATATATATATATATATATATATATTATATTATATTTATATACATACACACACACACACACACACACACACACACACACATATATATATATATATAATATATATATATATATATATATATATATATATATATATATATATATCATCATCATCATCAAGGGGCTAACGCCGACGGGGGCGCATGGCCGCATCCACCCTTCGCTTCCAGCCACGAGGATCCTCGAGGCGAGTCTCCAGGCAGGCACACGGCCATCTCTAGTTCCTCACGACAGGTCTCGTCGAGCTGCCCAAGCCATGATCTCCTAGGACGTCCCACAGGTCTCCTCCACCCAGGGTTGTCTCGCAGAGAGACAACCTGGTGGGCAGGGTCGTCCATAGGGAGGCGAGCTAGGTGGCCATATAGCCTGAGTTGGCGATCCCGGATTATGCAAGTAACAGGTCCCATGCCAGTCTCACGGTGTAACCGCCGGTTGGACACGTGGTCCTGCCAACTGTACCCCATGATCCGGCGAAGGGACTTGTTACAAAAGGCATCAAGGCGAGACTCCAAGGCACTGGATAGCGTCCAGGTTTCGCTTCCATAGAGCAAAACTGGAAGTATCAAGGCCTTGAAGACACGCAGCTTGGTCCTTCTGCATAGGTACCGACATCTCCAAATGCTCTTGTTGATCGAGTTCATGGCTCCTGTTGCCAGACCAATCCGTCTACTGACTTCCTGGTCTGACAACCAGATATGGATACCTACCAAGGTATGTAAAACTTTCTGTAACTTCAACGCCTCGCCGCAAGCATGGATCGACTGAACGGGTTCCCCTAACAGGCCCCCAAAGTCCTGAATCTTGGTCTTGGTCCAGGAGACCTCTAGCCTAGGGGCTTCG
>NC_051391.1:48331375-48348875 GCF_015228065.2 Penaeus monodon
AATATTATCACATTCATCATTATCATAGTCACCATCATCACCTTCATAAATATTCCCAACAATTACATTCTTCTTATCATTGCCTTCTAACTCCCTCTCGGGTGGTATTAAATAATAAAGAATCAAAAGCTTTACGAAAAGTTAATGTACCATTTTTCTCCTCGACTTCATGTCCCCCTCCCCCTTTACCCTGTCCCTCCCCCAACGCTGCAGGATAATGAGATACTTCTCTGTTCGTTATTCCTGATAGGTTTGTCAGGCATGAGGAAGGAGCTGTGTGATTTATCGGCGTATGTACCCAGCACAGCGTGAAAGGCGATGACTTCATAATTCGTTCAGGTGGGAAGGGCGGCAGCTCGGCGATTTTGTTCCTTTTATCGTTATTTAAAGGGAGACAGCGGGAGGAGAGGGTGATGAGAGAGAGAGAGACAGAGAGACAGAGACAGACAGAGAGAGAGAGAGACAGACAGACAGACAGACAGAGAGAAGGTGATGAGAGAGAGAGGGGGGGGGAGGAGGGAGGGAGGGAGAGAGAGAGAGAGAGAGAGAGAGAGAGAGTTTGGTTTTGATTCCATTTGTTACAATGGATATTTTTGGTGTGACATACTGTCTGTTTTGATTTTGCTCACGTGTGTCAGCTGGTGCTAACTCCTTACCCGCCGTTATGCCCAGCCACAGCAGTAACCTCCAAGCGACAGTTCTCGCGCCTGGGATGAGAGGCCGACACGTTACCACTGTATTAGCCCGGAGAGAGAGAGAGAGAGAGAGAGAGTTGGTTTTGGAGAGTGTGAGAGTGAAAGAGAGAGAGGGGGAGATAGATAGATAGAGAGGGAGAAAGAGAGAGAGAGAGAGAGCGAGAGAGAGAGAGAGAGAGAGAGAGAGATTGAGAGACGAGAGAGATAGATCGATAGATAAAGAGAGTGAGAGAGAGAGAGAATGAGTGAGAGAGAAGGTTGATTTAATAATTCGTTCCCCTGGAAAGGTCATATTACCCTAATTTCCAAAATCATTAAGTATCAAATTGCCAGGCAGAATGAGAGAGAGAGAGAGAGAGGCTTAACTATAAGTAGCATAACTGGCTTCTACTATTTTTGATAGGAAATAAAGAAACGGAGAGAGAGAGAGAGAGAGAGAGAGAGAGAGAAAGAGAGAGAGAGGCGGAGAGGGGAGGGGGAGACCCTACAGATACATCTCAGACTTTCAGCATATCAAGGTATGAACCCGGGTTAACTTATAATCTTAGAATGATTCACAATTTAAAGTAAATCTTCTCTTGGTTTTAATAAGTTTGGGAATAATTTTATAAACTTAAGCACTTTTCCTGAATCATGATTATTCAATTATTGATCTTTTTCAGTGTTTAATATTCAAACAAAATTCAGTTTTTTACAATATAATATAATATATATATATATATATATATATTATATATATATATTATATATATATATAGTATAAATATATATATATATATATTATATATAATATATATATATATATAATAATTACATATATATATATTTTATATATATAATATATTATATATATATTTACGATTTAAATTTGAATAATGGTATGTAATCTATAATAAATACGTAATAATAAATGTCAATGAGAAAGGAGATTACTATTATATCATTTGTTTTGGTTATGATAATGGTAATGATAATAAAAGCAGTAGTAATAATAATAAAAGTAATCATAATAATCAATAATAATATTAATAATGATGATGGTAACAATAATAATAATAATAATAATAATAATAATAATAATGAAATAATGATAATAATGATAATAATAATAATAATAATAATAATAATAATAATAATAATAATAATAATAATAACCACATCAATAATAGTAATAATAATAGTAGCAATAATAGTAATGGTGGTGGTGGTGGTAGTAGTAGTAGTAGTACAAGTACTGAAAAGGATGATAATAATAATCATAATAATGGTAATAATAATAACAATAGCAATAATAATGATAACAATAACATTAACGACAGCAACATCATCAACATCAACAACAACAACAACAACAAAATAATAATAATAATATTAATAATAGTAATAATAATTGTCATTATTTCAATACAAAAAGATAAGATGATTCACTAATGATAGTTATGATACTATTAATATTTTTGTATCATTATCATTATATTATCATCATTATTACATTTATCAATATTATTATTATCATTATTATTATTATTATTATTATTATTATTATTATTATTTATTTATTATTTATCATTATCATTATCATTATTATCACTATCATTACTAAATGGTATCTGTACTGATACTATGATAGAAAAACCAACAATGCAAAACTAGATTTACTGAAAATGAGACTACAGATTTAATTTTCAATAAATCTAGTTTTGGGTTTTTCTACCATTATTATTATTATCATTATTATTACCATTCTAACTCTTATAATTGATAATATTCATTGTTATCATCGTAATTATTTTCAGCATTATTACTTTCTTTATTACCATTACTAATATATTATCATAACTGTTGCTATCAAAATTATTTATTTTTCATTATCATTATCAGTACTATCATCATTATCATCCTATCATTACAGTTAACTCTTGCCTTTCTGATTGATTTCATCAGTATTATTCGTTCTTATTATTATACCACTACCATAATTATCAATAACAAATCAATCCTGTCTTTGATCCTCACTATTAAGTCTAAAATTATTATTTATTTCGTTGTTATTTCTGGAGAGGATAATAATCAACTATCAATCTATATACATGTATGTGTGTGTGTGTGTGTGTGTGTGTGTGTGTGTGATGTGTGTGTGTGTGTGTGTGTGTGTGTGTGTGTGTGTGTGTTGTGTGGGTGTGTGTGTGTGTGTGTGTGTGCGTGCGTGCGTGCGTGCGTGTTGAGCAAGGAGAGTTAGTTAATGTTAATAGGAGTGAGACAGAGGCGCCGGGGTGAATTAACTGCAATAAAAGTCTGTGCAAAGATAATGCATTAATCAGATAACGACGTAAAATAATCGTAATTCGACTGTAATCAGATTATAATTAGGGAACTTTAGCATCAAATTCACGTGAATTAGTAGCTTATAGATCGAGCATACAATATACACAGCTTGATTATATGTTTAAAAATCATTATTATTTCTAAAGAATTAAAAGTTGGGGGAAAATTATCCTGAACCGAAATAAAAAAAGATGGAGTACCCAGAAAGGAAGGATTATTGATAGCATTTTCAAGGAATACTCTATTTTCCTATTTTTGTAATGTCACTTTTGTAAATAACGTCAATATCATTATCAGTATAAACATTTTTTGTATTAATGATAATGCATATTATTATCATGATTACAACCAAAGTTGTCACTTTTATTATTATTATTGTCATTATTAATGTCATTATTATTGTTAATGTTATTGTTAATGTTATTTCTATACCGTTGCTAGTTAAGCTACATTTCTATCGAGCTAATGATGCAGTTCTATAGTTAATTATGACTGACTGAATGCAACGTGTCCGATTAATTCCACTGTTTGTTACTCAAAATCTGTGAGCCTTAAGTATATGTTCGCGCTGATAATATAAAAACACGAAGGGAATAAACATAATATGGAGAGAAAGCATTATGAAATGGTTAGATGAAAATGCAGCTTACCACGAACGAAGAAACGGGAACTTAACACTGTGTATGATGTATAAAGCCCAGGGGAATAAAAGACGAAAAATCTCAAACCACAGACTTATTTACCGAGCAGTAGGGATTACAGAGGCATGATATAGCTCTTGTACATTTCCATCTACTAGTTAATTCACACAGAGCATTTAAGCTGTAACACTTTATCATTACCAAGTCTTATGAGTTCCTGCAAGAAAAAAAGCTTATGAAATTACATTCCCAGAAAAAAATACGGTCTGCACTCTCTTCACAGTTACATAATTAATATTCGGTTTGGCCTCAATATACTAGGATAATCATTGCACAGATGTTAATATCTGGGAAAGGATTCATAGTCGCAGCATATATAAACGCTGTTAGAAGTTATATACATGATGATAGCTCGGAAAAAGATGCAATATTGCAACAGACACAAATATTATTAGATGCTACTTAAATGTCGTTGGGGGGAAATACGCACGTTTGCAACAAACACAAACACGTTGTTAGAAGTTACTAAAATGTTATTTGGAAAAAAAGACATAGGTTTGCAACAAACACAAACTTTGTTAGAAGTTAACTGGGTAAAAGATGTTCACTTAAAACAAACACTATTTGAAATTACCTAATTGCTGATAGCTTCGATATAGATGCAGTATTGCAAAATAACACCGGCTTATAAATTGCAAGAGGACATTATTCAATAAGCTGATTAAGAAGATTCATTTTTGCATGATAATGAAGTAAAATGTCAGTGAGGGAAGAACAAAGTGAGCGAACCTAGTAATTAAATCCTATGTGGCAAAAACATTGCAGTATTGAGAAAACTAAACGAAGAAAAGGAAATTATTCATACTGGGGAATTATGGACAGAAAAGACGTTTGGTGTTATAATTCTAGGAACTACATTGCTAAGTAAACCTTGGCTTCTGATAACGTTTTCTTCTTCTTGATATAATGTTCTAGTCATTAGTATTAACCTCATTATTATCAATTCCGTCTGTGTTATTATTATTATTATTGCTGATTTTATTACCATCATCATGATTATTATTATTGTGATTATTACTATTGTTTTTGTAGTTGTTGCAATTGTTATTATCATTATGATTATTATTATAATCTTTGTGGTTGTTGCTGCAATTGTTATTATCATCATGATTATTATTTTCCGGCGATTTGACACATGTTTCTTTGCCTTATTGTTTTATTCCGAGTTATTAAAGAAAGGAAGAAAGAAAAAGAAAAACGAAAGAAAGAAAGGAGAGAAAGAAAGAAAGAAAAAGATAAAAGAAAGAAAAGAAAAAAGAAATGAAAGAAAGAAATAAGTGAGTAAAAAAAAACATGAAACATTCATACAACGCGTTACTGTGAGTAGAAGGTAATTTAAAATAATTTCCTCATTTCTACTAATCCTGCCTTCTTTAACGTATTTTTTTTTATATTCATCCCCTTTCCTAAAATATTGTATTTCCCTTTTTATTTATTTGATTATTTATTTCCCTTCACATTCGACCGAATAAAAAGTGAATAAATAATAAATCAATAAATCGTTTTTTTTTCGCCTTTTTTCTCAGAGGTGAAACTTTAAACTTAATTACTGTTTCCTGTTTTCATCATCATCTTCTTTTCCTTTTTTGAGTCCCGTGCTTTGGAATATAACCGATGTTGTGGCGTATTAGTATATTTTATTTTCCATTAAGACTTTAGCCAAGGTATTTCAGAAAGCATCGCCAGTCTGTCTGGGAACAATTGTAATAAGTTAGTGAGTGAATACATATATTGTAATATCAGCTCTATCATATTATCCAGTAAACCATTTCATACAGCATATAAGGCAGCATGGTTCATTACTTGAAATTTTACGAACATCATATCATAATAAAGCTTTACGGATTTGGGATAAACATAGATGCTTGTAATTTCAAGCTGATGTGACAATTTTGGATTAACTTACGATTAATCTTTGAACGGAAATAGAACTTGAATTAATCCTAAACAGGAAAACTTTACACACACACACACACACACACACACACACACACACACACACACACACACACACACACACACACACACACACACACACACACACACACACACCACACGCACGCACGCACCACACACACACACACACACACACACACACACACACACACACACACACACACACACACACACATATTAGGTTATTTAATACTGTATAAAGGTGACATAACCATCTATTTCTCAACACATCAACTTGTAAATCTGTTGTGCAGCTATATATATTTATATTGCTGGACGAAGGTAGGCTTGCCGGAATTACAACAATTGTTATTCCATGGTACTAAATACACCATGCAAGATATCAATATATAGCTGAGTGAATTCGAAATAGAGAGTAAAAACTGAATGAATGGATGAAGTAATTTCAAAAATAAATGAATGGAAGCTCAGATGAGACGAAATTCAATAACTTCCTCACCATGACCCGTTACCTGTAATGGCAAAGAAAAATCAGGCTTCATAGCGCACGGGTAATGTCATGTCATCTGTGCTACTCCACTGTTGTACATACTCGTGATTCATATTATTCGATACACATATAGACACTATATGCATACATTACATGCACTTGGACGCCCGCGCGCGCACGCACGCGCACACACACACACACACACACACACACACACACACACACACACACACACACACACACACACACACACACACACACACACACACACACAAACACAAACACAAACGCAAACACACACACACACAACACGCACGCACGCGGACGCACGCACGCACGCGGACGCACGCACGCACGCGGACGCACGCGGACGCACGCACGCACGCGGACGCACGCACGCACGCGGACGCACGCACGCACGCAGACGCACGCGGACGCACGCGGACGCACGCATGCGGACGCACGCACGCAGACGCACGCACGCAGACGCAAACACGCGGACGCACGCACGCGCACGCACACATACAAGCATAGCAATAAAGATTATATTATAAGGCAAATAATCACATAATAATCGATAATGGTACTCCAGCAATAATAACGATAATAGCAAAAGACAAAAACATTAGAAGTAAGAATCATGGTTGTGGTGATGATGGTGATGATGATGATGCAAATGTAATGGTGATAATAATAGTAGCAGTAATAGTAACAATTACCTTTTTTTTTAAGTGACCTGTCCCACAAGGACGTTGGCGATCATGGACTTTCTTGGCAATTTAGAGCGGTGGTTTGCCATTGCCTTCCGCCCGGTGTTTTTATCTATTTACCCGGCACTTACTTGGACTGGGTTACCCACCCAGCGGCTAGGCAGGCAATCGAGGTGTGAAGTTCCTTGCCCAAGGGAACAAGGCGCCGGCCGGTGACTCGAACCCTCGAACTCAGATTACCGTCGTGACAGTCTTGCGTCCGATGCTCTAACCACTCGGTCACCGCGGCCTCTAATTTTGACTTAGTAAATGCTATTGCTTTAGAATTTCCCAAAGGATTTCTTTAATTAACAAAACGGCGCAGGGTCATCGGCGAGAGAGCTTCACCCTTCCCGGAATCCCCACGACTGCCAGAGGCCATCGCCAGACGGCCCCGACGCCCCCAGAGACTCCGGGTCAGCGAGCGGCAGAGCGCCCCTCTACGGTCATCAGCCCCAGAGAGGGGCGATGTCATGTTTCAGCTTATTATTGCGGCGCTGCCTCTGGTTGAGCTTCTTGTACTTGACTACCACTTTTTTCTTTTCCTTCTGGCTCTTCAGGATCTTCCTGATGTCGAACGCAGAGATTTCCAGTTTCTTCTGAGCTTTTGCCTTCTGCTTCATCATCTGCTGGGCCAAGAGGTCCAAGCGGCGCTGCTCCTTCTCCTGCCACAGGTCGCGGTACGTGAAATACCCCTGGCAGGTGTTGACGCATCTCATGTCGATGAACACGATGTGTTGCTCATTGCTGTAGGCCAGCTCTTCGGCCCAGTCGATCACTCTGACTGCGGCGCCGCTGTCCTTTTCGGGAGAGGAATCCTCTTTCTCGACGGGAGCGGAAGCTTCTTGTTCTTTTGGGAAGCAGAAACCTATTTCTCGACGGGAGCGGAAGGCTTCTTGTTCTTTTGGGGAGCAGAAACCTATTTTCTCTTGTTCTTTTGGGGAGCAGAAACCTATTTTTCTTGTTCTTTTGGGGAGCAGAAACCTATTTATCGACGGGAGCGGAAGGCTTCTTGTTCTTTTGAGGAGCAGAAACCTATTTCTCGACGGGAGCAGCTGAAACTTCTTCAGGTGCAGCTGAAACCTCTTCTTCTTCTTCTTCTTCAGGTGCGGCTGAAACCTCTTTGCATTCCTCTTCAGGTGCAGCTGAAACCTTCTGGGTTTCCTCATCGTCAGAGGCAAAACCCTGCTGGGCTTCTTCGTGCGTCGAGGGGGCGGGCCTTGGCCAGGGCGCGGCGGAGCCTGAGGGCGACGGCAACCACGACGGCGGCCACGACGGCGAGGAGAGCCAGAACAAGTATTGCCAAAAACTCCACCTCCTTGGCGAAGACGTGGAGGGCCTGCAGTGTCTTCTCGTTGCACTCTTGCTGGCGCTGCAGCTGGAGGATTTGGGGGACATACCACGGCTGCTCTGGGAGGACTCAGCTGCGGTTGGCGACGGCCTCCTGGGGGCGGAACCGCAGGATGCGCGCGGCCAGTTAATCGATCTTCTCGAGGACTTTCTGCTTGTGTTGCAGAAGGAAAGTGTGGCCGAGGACCCCGGCGACCGCGCAAACAAAGGCACAGCAAAGTATGGTGCGACCAATCATAACAATGACAGTAATAATACTAATAATGATGATGATAATGATAGTAGCGGCGGCGGCGGCGGTGGCGGTGATGATATTGATATTGATATTGATATTGATATTGATATTGATATTGATATTGATATTGATATTGATATTGATATTGATAATGATAATGATAATGATAATGATATAATAATGAATAATTATTATTATAATTATAATTATAATTATAATTGTAATTATAATTATAATTATCATTAATATTATTATCATCATCTTTATTAAGAAAATAATAACAATAATAATAATAATAATAATTATTATTATTATTATGATAACGATAATGGAGATAATAATATAGTAATAATGATAAGAAAACAACAATAATAATAACAACAAGTGATGGTGATAATAATAACGGTAATATAGATTAATAATACTAACAATACAACAATAATAATAGCAATACCATAAAGGACAACAATAACAATGCATGTAATAATTATTATTACCATCGCTATCATCATTACAATATTAGTAATAATAATAAGACTATAACGACCAAAACCATGCTCAAAGGCCCAGTAATAATAACAATGATGAAAGTCTATAAGGCCATTGAGCAGAACTAATTAGAGGGATTGACTGATTATTTCAAATTATCTGCCGCGTCAGCAGCTAAGGTCATTAGCGGCGAATACCTTGATATATGGAAATATTAAAATATATGAAACTTTAAAAATCTATCAACAAATATCCTACAAATAACAATAAATATTATATTAAAAATCTAAGCATAAATATTATGCTCTAAAAGTATAAAATCATTGCATAAACATGGTTAAATTTTATTGAAAACATTAATCTCCCCAAGGAAACTAATAAGATCTATGTCACAATCCTGCCCCAATACATTTTTCAGTGTATAGGGGGGAGACAAGACTGAGAGAATGCTGCACATCTTTCCAATCTATTTCCAACAGAATGGTTTGTATGCTCTCTAGTCATATTGACTGCTGGAAGAATGGCATGTAACTCTGCAGTAAAGATCGAGACTGCTAGAGAAAGACTGCCAAATGCAGTCTTCTTTCTGCTCACTGCTGCAAAGCCCACAACATTTTCAGATTTCGAACCTTCTGTATATATTGCGTCTGATCCTTGGTACTTAGAAATGTGATGAGGAAATCTCTCTCTGACTTCTGCTTTGGATTTCTCCCCTTTCCCAATTCCGACCAAATCCAGCTCGACTTGATTAGTCCAAAGGGAAAATTGGGGAATTCCAACAGCCAGAACCTTAGTGAGATTTAAATTAAGATCTTCCGCAAGAGTCTTCATTCTCCAACCATAGGATCGGGTATTCTCAAAGGTGTTGAAAATCAATCTGGATGTAGATCCTGGAATCCTTTGTAGTCTCGTGTAGTAAATCAGGTTTACATAGTCCCGGTGTAATGAAAGAGGTGGTTCTCCACTCTCAGCATACAGGGACTCCACAGGTGAAGACCTGAAAGCCCCTGCAAAGATTCTGAGAGCTTCATTATGAAACGAGTCCAACATCCGGAGAACAGATGAATAAGCTTCACATCCATAGTCAAGTTTACTACGAATAAGTGCTCGGTAAAACCGCAGAAACGTTGTGTGGTCTACACCCCAAGATCGATTTGAAAGAACCTGCAAAATACTACGTAGCCTTCACCTACAAAATGTGAGGCACCCATGTAAGCCTTGAGTCATAAAACAGACCCAAGTACTTCAACTCTTGCTCAAATTTGCTCCTAAATAGAGGGAAGGATAGAACTTTCCTCTTTTGTGGAGATGCATAGCCATGGTCTTACTTGAAGAAAATTTGAAATCATAGTATGCACAACCTGATTTATTGCAGTCTGCATGTGTCCTTCTGAGCAGTACATTGTAAAGTCGTCCACATACAGATTACATGAGGCAGCACTTGGAATGACCTTTACAATGTCATTTATAGCAATGGCAAAAAGGATCACACTTAAGACACTCCCTTGTGGGACCCCTTCCAGCTGATCTTCCAGGTAGAAAACTGTTTCCCACCCAAACTCTAAACTTCTTGTCAGCAAGGAAGCTGTGTATGAAGGTAGGTAATGCTTCTCTTAAACCAATGTCATACAGCTTCATGAGTATGCCATGCTTCCAAGTAGTATCATAAACCTATACAAGGGCAAAGAATACTGCTAACATGCTGAATTCTGTATAGCAGTTTCCATCCTCACAAGTACATCTGCGGTCGATCTCAATTTTCTAAATCCATCTTGATATGGGGTCCGCACATTTTCCCTTTCTAGCCATGTCAACCTGAAGTTTACCATTTTCTCCATCAGCTTGTAGATGCAGCTAGTGAGAGAAATGGGCCTGTAATTCCCTGAAAGCATCTTTGGCAGGTTTAGGGACAAGAATGATTATAGCTTCTTTCTATGTGGATGGCACTGTGCCCTCCCTTAAGATCCTATTGAATAGGTCCAACAGGAACTTTTGGGAGCTCTCTGGTAAGTGAGATATCATTTGGTATGGAATATCATCACTTTCTGAGGCAAACTTACGGCAGAGCTGCAAAGCAGAGTCCATCTCCTTGCGCAAAAATGGTAAGTTGTATGGAAGTTCTGCTTCAGTCCTACTGAAGGACGCCATTAAGAGTCACTCCTGTATAGCCTGAAGAAGGAGAAAATTGGGCAGTGTAAGATGCTCCAGAGGAGATCTCTGCCATGGATTTAGCTAGCTTATTTGCAACATCTCTTTTGTCTTTGAGGATTATGCCATCTATCTCTAGAGCAGGTGGTGACATGGATGTGCTCTTTCCAGTGATCGTATGCACCTTGTCCAATACCCATACTAAGGGGGTCCAGTGTTAATTGAGGAGACATTCTGTCTCCACGACATCCGTCTAGCCTCCTTTATTACTCACCTGGCCTTGGCTCGGGTCTTTTTATAATGGATCGAGGTTACATTGCTAGGGTGTCGTTTCAACTGCCTTAATGCAGCTTTTCTTGCTTTAACAGTTTGTTGGAATTCGTTAGACCACTTTTATACTGGAGGTCGACAGTACTGCCCTCTACTTTTGAGAATGGAAGCTTCTGCTGCAAGGTGATTTCGTGATGTGAAGTGATTAACAGCATCTTGAATACACGGGAAATCATTCACAGATCCTTGCAATAATGCAGTTGATGTAAAAAGATTCCAGTCTGCATGCTTGAGTTGCCATCTCTGCACTCCATTGGCTGGAATACCATTCACCTCCTTTAAAAGTATTGGAAAGTGGTCACCTCCATGTAAGTCTTCCATGACCCACCGAATGAAATTCAACTGTGAATCAGGTGACCAAATTGACAGGTCAGTATTGGAGAACGTCGCGCACGCACCCTCCCCAGAGGTGATGCCGACCATTGAAATCTCCCAAGAGTAGAAATGGATGTGGCAACTGCCCAAGTAGATCTTCCAAATCATCTCTGTTAAGATTTTGTGGAGTTTGGTAGATGGATGCAACGACATAAGGTCGTGTCAAACCTATTCTCACATCCACCTGCAGTGTTGCCTGCAGGTGAATGGCCTGGAAGGGAATATCCTGACATACCATCATTGCTACTCCTCCATGAGGTCCATTATCAAAGGTCACATAACGGGCTTGAACTTGGAATCCTCCTAAGGAAATGGGACAATTTTCCCTGGTCATAATCTCTCGTAGGTATACACAAACTGGGTTACATGAAGATATCAGGTGCTGTAGTTCTTCCCATTTTGCATGAATTCCCTGATAGTTCCATTGGATTAGGGTATTCAGTTCTTCAAACTACCTCTTCATAAGGTGTTTGGCAGCACCTGTGGATAAGGCCTGCCCCACACCTTTAGGCTGTCCCTTTCAAGGAGCTTGGGAGTACCTTTTGAATGATTGTTTACCTATGGAACTAGTTTCCACCGGCTTCCTTTTGACAGGCTCTGGATTTCTTTGCTTGGGCAAAATTGGACCTAAGCCTTTGGTTCAGGAGCATTCTGTCTAGCAGCAGAGGCTCCTGTAAATGTGGTGGCATCTGGCGATGTCACCGTTGAGGTCTCTGGAGCCTTGCCTGAAGGCTACAAAGACCCCAGTCTGAGAGGAGTCTTTTGAACAGGCCTAGGATTCCTTTGCCTGGGCAAAGGACGGACCTGAGCCTTTTGTTCAGGAGCATTCTGCCTAGCAGCAGAGGCTCCTGTGGATGTGGTGGCAGCTGGAGCTGTCACCTTTGAGGTCTCTGGAACCTTGACTGATGGCTCTAAAGACCTTACTTTGGAAGGAGTCTCCTCAGTAGACCTCTCACTCCTCCGTTTCTGATGGAACAACTCACCAGAGGCAGTTTCAGCATTTGAGGACTGAGGTTTAAAGGAAGTATCACAATGTGTGGTGTAAGAGGTATTGGAGGGTAAGGGATAGTAGGAAAGGAGGATGGGCTAGAACTGAAGCAAAGGACTTACCTGGCTGTGCAAGCAGCACATGGGTACATAGCTTTGCCTCTGGAAAATTAACCTTCTCCTTGCTCCTTATTATCAATAATGCTTTTTCAATTTTGTACCATTTACATTGCTTTGAAGAAGCTCCATGAGCTTCTTTGCAGTGGTAACAGCATATTGGACCTGGACAGTTATCATCTCCTTTATGACCTGTTGTACCACACTTTACACACTCTTGGCTGTCTATTTTCTTTAAAGTGGCAAGAGTTGGTTCCATGCCCATAACCCTGGCAGTGGAAGCACTGCATAGGATTGGGCACATATGGCTTTACTTTGAGTTGTTACCATGCCAACTTAACTGATTCTGGAAGGACTAATGTTTAAAAAGATAGGAGAGCTGGTGTCAGTGGTTCCAAACCATCAACTTTCTTCTTATAACGTTTTACTGTCACTACATTAAAATTCTCTAGTTCCTCTAACAGTTTCTCCTCAGAATACCTCCTCAGGTCTTGGAAAAAGACAAGTCCCTTACTCTGATTGAGTGTTTTGTCAGGAGAGCATTTCTGGCTGTTGGAATTCCCCAATTCCCCCCTTGGACTAATCAAGTCGAGCTGGATTTGGTCGGAATTGGGAAAGGGGAGAGATCTGAAGCAGAAGTCAGAGAGAGATTTCTTCAGCACATTTCTAAGTACCAAGGATTGGACGCAATATATACAGATGGTTCGAAATCTGAAAATGGTGTGGGCTTTGCAGCAGTGAGCAGAAGGAAGACTGCATCTGGCAGTCTTTCTCTAGCAGCCTCGATCTTCACTGCAGAGTTACATGCCATCCTTGCAGCAGTTAAGATGACTAGAGATCTTATGAACCATTCTATTGTGATATATTGTGACTCTCGTAGTGCCTTGCAAGCAATCAAGAGCTTAAACTCATCACATTCAATAGTGAGGGAGGTTCAAGATTGGCTTGCACTGATGTCAACACGTAAAAAGATAACTCTGTGTTGGGTGCCAGCGCATGTTGGTGTCAGTGGGAATGAGCGAGCTGATCAGAAGGCCAAGGCAGCTGCCGCTCAGCCTTGTGATGCTCGATTTCCTCTCCCACACACCGACCTGAAACCCAGCATCAGGAGTTATCTTCACGATAAATGGAAGGAACAATGGAGCCATATCTCCAGAAATAAACTGCGAGATATTAGAGATGACCTTGGCAGTTGGGTGACTAGCATCCATCCCAACCGAAAAGTGGAAGTTGCATTAACAAGGCTAAGAATCGGGTACACAAGACTGACTCATGGGCCGATGATGGCTAAAAATCAAGCAATTTGTGAGGGATGCCAAGAGCCCTTAACAATCGCACATGGAAAGATGTGCAACATTCTCAGACCAAAGATGTTTGTACTTGTCTCCCCCATATACACTGAAGAATGTATTGGGGGAGGATTGTGACATAGAGGGTCTTATTAGTTTCCTTAGGGAGACTAATATTTTTAATAAAATTTAATTATGCATAATGTTTATGCAATAATTTTATACACTTAGAGTATAATATTTATGCTTTGATTTTTAATCGTTTATTGTTATTTATAAGATATTTATTGATAGATTTTTTAAGTTTTAAACATTTTAATATTTCTATTTAACAAGGTATTCGCCGCTAATGACCTTAGCTGTTGACAGATAATTTTGGCAGATAATTTTAAATAATCAATCAATCAGGAGAGCATGAAACTTGATGCCCAGCAATGTTTGCATATTGCACGCAGTCACTCTCGTCTGGTGACTGTGGGGTGATGCGAGGATCATGCTGACACACCTCAACTATCTTCCGATGTAATTAAAAAATATCAAGATCCACGATTGATACACCATCCATGGTCTTCACTACTAGGTACTTACTATATGAGATACTTTCATATTTACCAGGAAAGATTTTCTCAATGGATTGAGGATTTTTCTCCTTACCTGGTTTGGGAGCCCAGGAACCATTACAATTCCCATTCTTGCCCTTAACAATATGTCATGTTCCAGAGGGAATGGCCAGGGGATTGCGTAGGTCGTCAGAGAGCTAGTTCTTTGTAAATTTGTAATACTTATACAAATGAGATTTTTTCATTTCCTCACTTCCCCCCCCCCCCCCGCCCACCATGGAGTCCAACGAGGGGAAGCTATAGTTGGGGCTCAAAATCTCCCAACAGTCATAGGGGTAGTGAGGAAATATACCCAGTCACTATTAGAGTACTGATGGCAGTCGCAGGATCTATGCACTACCGACTGAACAGTGCCTGCTTAACCCTAGCTATATTTGACCAGCCGTTTGACTTGACCAGGCCTTGATCAAGCCACAGCGTGCAGTATCGCTCAACCTACAAGACTCCTGTCTCCTAGTAATACAGGACACCACACGTGGCAAACACACATGAGAGAGTTCTCCCTGGTACAAGATTGAATGTATCAGGGATGGGTGTACCATCCCGTCTCATAGGCCTTGGTGCACCAGGAAGCCATTTGTCTCATCCCTCACTGGTGACCCCTCCAGTATGGGTAGCTCTCTGGTCCGGCTCACTAGATGACTGGGACCTCAAGCCACCCAACTGCGGCAAGGCGGTTCCCGTTAGGAGGGTAATTCGAGGGAAGTAAAGCACTGTTAATTTGTCAGGCCATAGTAACCTTTCTGATGATCAAGTAATTCCTTAAAAGCTTTGAGGACTTTGCTGAATGACCCATTTCTCCGCCATATGTGAAGCCTTGCCTGTAACGAGGTGTGTTGGGTGTTTGCGTATGTGTGTGTGTGTGTGTGTGTATGTGTATGTGTATGTGTATGTGTATGTGTATGTGTATGTGTATGTGTATGTGTGTGTGTGTGTGTTTCAATCTTTTTCCTTTAGTTTAATTTCTTTATTTTATCAATGTCATTTTTTTTTTCTTTTCTTTTCCTGAGAGTGCCATTATTTTGGTTCTTGTTCGGATGTACATGTCTCCAGCATTTTATTTATTTATTTTTATTTTTATTCTATTATTATTATTTTTATTTTTATTATATATAAATATTTTTATGGGGATGGGGGGGGGGTAACTGTGAGGTCCAAAAATGTTATAAGGTTACCTCTAACACAATTCTTTTTCATTTTTTAAAATTCTTTTAAGAGCTAGAAAATGCTCATGTATCTTTCAATTATAGAAATTGCGTCATTTTCGGTGAACTTAGAAGTTCTTTCCGGCATCGAGCACTTGCGTCTTTAAGTTCGTAAGTTCATCCATGTGCAAACACATTTCTCCCGTTTTGGCTTGTCAGCGATTAGGAGAAATACTTTTGAGTACTTGTTGACTGACGCACTTTTTCAGTTAATTGTTTTCACTATAAGTAGGTCTGTATGCAAAGTGCCACCAGTAGATTTGTTATAAGAAAATTCTATATGAGATAATGATAAAATATAACAAGAAAGTACTCAGGAATTGTCATAAAAAAAAAAATTATACTTATTTATCGAAGAATCTAAGGGACTGCCCATTACTGCCCGTTTATTTGGAAGTGATGCCAAACATCCACTTCGGATGAACGCGTTATTTTGTGATACCATTCGTCGTGTTTTGAGCGAATCCAGTCCTCATTTCCTTTACGAACGAATTTTTGTTACGATATTGACCCTAGTGCCTGGGATATCGCAGAGTAAATTCGCAGGGTAATGGCATATCATTCACTAATTGTCAGGCGATGAACATTCATAATAATTTTGGTCTTCCCATCTAAAACCCCGCCGAGGAAGGGTTGTACTGCTTGGACAAATGACGAGCCAAGTATCGTTTTATAAAAACTCTTGCTTATTGTTTTTTTTTTTTTTTACCAGTCTTCTGGTTTATTACTCGTCATAGCAACCCATTTCCATACATCACAAACAATGTCTTACAGTGCAGGAGCTTCAGCACACCATGATTCTGAATGTACGTACATTAAGTCTGTTATTTCTATATTTCACAATGTAGTCGAAGTATTTATCTTCTCAAGGTGCCTATTGCCTAACCATGATTGAATTGGTTCGAAATTTAACCGCCTTCCCTTATGTCTATCTTCTTACCAAGGGAAATATTTCCATTCTAATTGGTAGGACTAAACCGGATGCTAATACATATAGTTACATCACCTTCGCATAATTTATTGTAGATGTGTGTTTCTTGCCCTTGGGGTTACTGATTATTTTGCAAGTAACAGTGGGAAAATGTATAAGGTTAACCACAATTTATCTAAACTAAAATTTCCCATTATTTAGAATCTATTAAATTATAGTTATTGGATATACGTAGGCTTACATCCAGTTAAAATAACGGGAAAGAGAGAGAGAGAGAGAAAGAAAGAGGAGACAAGATGAACATAAATATGATGTTATATTGGCATTATTAGCTGTCCAACAATTTTTGTAAATGAGCGCAACCTCATTCTTATTTCCAACTTTTCAATCAGACAAATACTAACATATTGTAAAAAATACACGAAGATAACAAATAAAGCAGCGCTAAACATTCTGATTAAAATAGCCTAAGGGCGATGATTGAAACCGATCTCACTTTCCGACAGAAAGCCAATCACAGGAAGTGCCAGAGCAGGCGTTTCAAAAC
>NC_051391.1:48376375-48381375 GCF_015228065.2 Penaeus monodon
ACGGGAGTAGTCTCATTGCCCTTAATAAGGGTACAAAATCTTCATTACTGGCCATGGTGTGCCTGGAATATGTTGGAGAGAAAAACAGTCCCCCTCACAGGGTCCCCTTGAAGGGTAAGGGCTAGACAACTAAAGAGCGTTTCTTCCTTTCAACACAGCTCTCACAAATTATGAAGTGGATAGTAGAAGGGCTTGGAGAAGAGAGAGAAACGGAAAGGGGAAGAAGAGAGGACCGTGCAAAATGAGGACAAAGGCAGAGGTGATACTTGATATTGGGGCCCGGTCGCCGTATCCTATGCCCGCTCACGGCAACAAGGGGCAACAACAACAATAATAATGATAGAAAAAAAAGCAACGATAATAATAATAATAATAGTAATAATAATAATAATAATAATAATAATAATAATAATAATAATAATAATAATAATAATAATAATAATAACAATGATAATAATAATGATAATAATAATAATAATAATAATAATAATAATAGCAATGCTACTACTACTAATAATAATAGCAACAACTATGATGATAATAACAATATTTTACCTTCTTCTGCTGGGCATATGCCTCCTTCGAATCTTTTATTGAGAGGCTGTCTGGCAGCACCAACCTTGTCTGACTGGGTGTCCTTTGTGTCAAATGCCACTCGACGGGAATTCGACCATTGGCCTGGGAGGTGAAAGCGCTACCACTTTATTCCATTGCAGGACATAAGTCTCTCAAATCTTTACTGTGAGGCTGTTCGGCAGTGCTACCAGTGCCTAGTTTACGTTGCATAATTATCCTTTATCATTGGTATTACCATCGATCGGTGATATGAATATATATTTAATTACAACTACTACTGCTCATGCTGCTGCTGTTAGCATTGAGCATGATGATATTGATATTATTGGTGTTACTTATAATCAGCTGCAGTACACCATTATCAACATCACCATAAAAGATAATGATAATGAAATAGCGATTTGCTAAAGTAATTCACTCAATACTTTTATCAATAAACCAATCTTAGGTCACTCACTTTTACTGAACAGGAACAGGGAGAGAAATAAGCATAAAGTTAATTTCTTTCAATTCAAACAGAACATTTAATTTATAAATCTAATACAACACACGCACACAAACACACACACACAAACACACACACATATGTGTTTCTTCATTGTAAAAAGAGAACGGAGGAAAGAAAACTTAATGTGCAATTATACACACAAAATATATGTCATATACTCCAAAACCCCTGACACTTTGATACACTTTGACACATGTATGTAATAAAAAAAAAGTTGACCTGAATCTGAGAAATATATTTGGAAGACTCCGCCGCCTTTCGAAGCGAAGAGTTGTGTTTATAAAGGATAAACCGTTGTAGACTAGCCAGGTAGATTTTCCATTGTATTTGAAGCTTCGACAATGTTTTTCTTGTAATTGAAAATCGGACCAGATATTAAATACTTCAATGTGTTTTTATTATAGGAAATTAATAAAAATAATGTCTCCTTTTAACAAAATATTCTGTGCTTTGTAGCGCCCATGAGCCAACATCAATGTATGTGTTAGGGGTTTCGGGATGTTATAAAAACGCGTTGTGTTTGTTTGTTGTGTGTGTGTGTGTGTGTGTGTGTGTGTGTGTGTGTGTGTGTGTGTGTGTGTGTGTGTGTGTGTGTATGTGCAGTAAATGCGCTTATGTGTGTTTCTATGCAGTAAATGTGTTTGCATGTGTGTGTTATAACCCATGAAACTGTTCGTAAAGAGCAGACACTTTTAAGGAAAAGGCAGTTCTGGATTCGACACACGTAATTCATTTGGTTGGTTGGACACTTCGTACCTGCCGAGTCTGGACTGGCAACAAGCACTTTGTCGTTCAAACTTGGCTGCTAAATATAGAAAGGTAAGGAGTGCATTTTGCTCTCTAACCTGACTTCTTTCCTCCATGGCCCTGGCAGTAATACAACACATGAAACCAACAGTTAATACGGAGCGTTGAAAAGGAAGAGAAAAGAAAGAAATGAAAAGAAAGAATAAAAAAAAAAAAAATGCGCCTGCGGCCTTCTATATTCCGGAGTCAGTCTTCTTCGAAATTTGCGATTGGCAACCTGCTGCTCTTTCTCGGTTAACCTTGCGTGTATATTCGACTCCCATTTGGTAATATGGATGAGAAAAACATTAATTGATGGTTCTTAATTTCCATTCATAATATATACTGCGGCATTCAGCAGCAATAACAGTAATAGAGAGACAAATAAGCATAAAGTTGTTTTTTCCACGGAATTAAAGTAGAACATTTTAACTTTTATTTAATATAAACACAAAAACACACCACACACACAAATCCACACCACACGACACACACAACACCACACACCACACACACACACACACACCAATATTAATATGATAATATAATTATATATATATTAATATTATTATATATATATATATTAAATATATATATATAGTAGATGTAAATATATATATATTATATAGATTAATAGTATATAATATATATATTATTATATATATATATAAACAAGATGATACACACACACACACACACACACAACACACACACACACACACACACACACACACACACACACACACACACACACACACACAACATATATATATATATAATATATATATATATATATATATATATAATATATATATATATATATATTATATTATAATATATATATATTATATATATAACTAATTAATATATAACACAGATGAATACACACACACACACACACACACACACACACATAACAACACACACACACACACACACACATACACAACAACACACACACACACAACACACACAATAATATATATATATATATATATATATATATATATATATATATATATATATATATATATATATAATGCTTTTTCCTCAACATTTTAACGAAATTTAATCGCAAAAAGGAGAAAGGTGGAGAGGATTATGAATGATTAATATGTAATTATATACATAAATTATATATATACTCCAAAACCCCAGATACTTTGATACATCCCCAAACATGCTTGTACTTTACGCCAACATTATTGGAACCTGTTGAAACATCTTTTCTTTTCGCATGCCTCTTCTTTGGGGCATACAAAAAGCATTCTGTAGCTGGATGATATAACTTTACAGGCTCAAAGATATGAAAGGAAATGTTGTGTATTTTGATTTGTTGATACATTAGAGGCAGTAAGACAAGTAAATATCTCTGATCATTGGAATTATCCAGTTGTCTAAAATTCCAAGTCTGCGAACACAAGCTCACTAATGGGATACGAAAGGATGCAAAACTCCAAGCAAATATCCATGTTATAACAGTGTAAGTAATAATAACAAAAATAGTTTGTCTGACCTGAATCTAAGAAATACCTTTGAAAGTCTCTACCGCCGCGAAGAGTAGTGTTTATTAACAATATAAGTTGCAGAGTAATCAGGTACATTTTCCATTTTATTCGAAGCATCAACAGTGTAATTGTAATAGAAAAGCGTAATAGAGATTTCTTATTGACTTTTACGTAAAATCAACAAAAAATGACAGTATAAACTATGATTATACCGTGCTTTGTAGCGGCCACGAGCCAACATCTTTGCATCAGTGTTAGCGGTTTCGGGATGCTATAGAAAGGCTTTGTGTGTGTGTGTGTGTGTGTGTGTGTGTGTGTGTGTGTGTGTGTGTGTGTGTGTGTTTTAGCACATGTAACTGTTCGTAAAGATCAGACACTTTTAAGGGAAGCGCAGTTCCAGATTCAACACACGCAATTCGTTTGGTTGGTTGGACACTTCGTACCTACCGAGTCTGGACTGGGAACAAGCACTCTGTCGCTCAAACTTGCCTGCTAAATATAGAAAGGTATTGAGTGCATTTTGCTCTCTAACCTGACTTCTTTCTTCTATTACCATGCAGTAATACAGCACATGAAACCAATAGTTAATTAGAAGCACATTACAGACACTAGTGAAGATTTTTCCCATCTCCGTGTTAAGAAAAAAGAAAGGAAAAGAAAGAGAGAGAGAGAGAGAGAGAGGGAGAGAGAGAGAGAGAGAGAGAGAGAGAGAGAGAGAGAGAGAGAGAGAGAGAGAGAGAGAGAGAGAGAGAGAGAGAGAGAGAGAGAGAGAGAGAGAGAGAGAGAAATGCGCCAGCAGCCTTCTATATTCCGGAGTCAGTCTTCATTGAAATTTGCGATTGGAAACCTGCTACTCTTTCTCGGTATATTGGACTCCCATTTGGTAATATGGACGAGAAAAAAATAATTGATGCCTCTTATTTCCCATTCATAATATATACTGCGGTAGCCAGCAGCATTGCTTTTCAACCCGAATTGAAGAAACTGTCTCTTCTCGAACTCTGAGTTGCCGTCTTTTGTACCAAAATCTACGTGCAACTTGAATTCAAGAAATTCAACAAAAGAGCATTGATAGCTCCGACTAAAACTAATGGCCTTTTCTGTACACTGAAACATCTGAGTGATTTCATTGTCCGTTCTATTGAGGGCTTTACCTCATTACACATACTTTCATACTGTATGATTAACTATTAAAGATGAAAATTATGGGTAATCAGTGCAGGTGTAACACAACCCTGTCACTATGACTGTAATGACGCGTGAACTTGGAAGTCACTGATACTAATATATAACTGCGACGTATAATATGGAACTGGTGAATTAGGATATTTCATTAACACAAGTGTGGTCTCCTTGTTTGTTTAATATTACATAAGGTTTATGCGTTTCTAGTGTGTCATCATAAAAAAAATATATATCATCTTAGGAAAGTACAATATAACGGCTACAGAAATTGTAATGAATATTACTCGTATGTCCATGTTTATGGCATTTTTGTAAGAGTAAACGCAGTGTTTGGTCTTGGTCTTGAGAAATTCATTTCATCTGATATATATTCGCTTTCTGATAACGTCATATAGATCGCAGACTCATCTGCATTCTGGTTAGAATTTAAAGCGTTT
>NC_051391.1:48403875-48406375 GCF_015228065.2 Penaeus monodon
AGCTATCTCCTCTGGACCCCCCCCCCCCCCCCGCCTACCTGCCAGCCCACTCACTTGCTCCAACTGTCAGCCAGTTTCAGATGCTTCTTCTCCTCTTACCTCCATAGTTAATGTCTCACTGCAAAAATCTAGGTGCTCATCGCAATGGAAGACCTCCTTTGTCACCGCTATCGGGAAAATCCCAAGCCCCACCTCATTCGGTGAACTACAATCCATCGCCATTACTCCGTTGCCCAGCCTGCTGTGTGAAAGCTTGTTGCCGACTGGGCTTAAAAGGACCTCGTGCCCAGCGTTGACACTCGGCAGTTCGGCAACATGCGCTCCTCCTCTACCACAACTGCCTCGTCAGCTTCCTCGACTTCGTCCTTGCCCACCTCGACAAGCGCAAATCCTCAGTCACCAGCATCTTCATAGATTTCAAGAAAGCATTCGACCTGGTGGACCACACCACAGTTCATTCAAAAGCAGCAGTTTCCACAGGCATCAGGGGGTGCCTCATCCCAGATTTTCTCTCTAATAGTCAATAGGCCGTGCGCGTTCAGGGTCAAGTTTCCAGTTTCCTGCCACTCACGTGCGGGGTACCCCAGGGGACTGGAATGGGCCTCCTGTGCTTCCTCATCATAATTAACGACGCGCTCCTGGACAACGAGCATTGTTGCAAATACGTGGATGACTCGACCACCGCCGCCACTATTGACAATTCCTGCCCTGACCACTCCGCCATCCAGCACACCCTCGACAACCTCCTCTGCTGGACCACCACAAATCACGTCACGCCACTATCAACCGCTAGAAGCCGCCGCCCCCGCACCCATCCGAAGCTCGATAACCATCCGCTCGACGTAGTCTGTTCCACCAAGCTGCTCGGCATCACCATCGACGAAAAAGCTCTCCTACATGCATCACGTCAGAGACATCGTGAGCTCTGCCTCGTAAAAGCTCCACATGCTGCGTCGCCTCAAGTCCCTTGATGTCCCACTTTCGCAACTTCAAAAAATCTACAGGCTATTCATCATGCCCAAACTGATCTACGCCTACCCTGCCTGGTCCCCCTCCCTCACCCTCACACAGCTGCTACAACTCAAAAGGGTAAAGAAAAGGGAAGCCAAGATTATTCTCGGTGCTGCCTATACCAGCTATGACAGCGCCTCGACTCCCCTAGGCCTCACCTCCCTCGCCACTCATTACACTACATCATTGCAGTAGTCTGGCCTGAAGCTGCTGTCCCATCCACGTCATCGCGATCTGCTACCCCCGGACGCGCCGCCAACAAACTGGTGCCCATCAGGGCTCGCACTGACCGCTACTACCGGAGCACATTACCCACTCTAGTCCGACTCATCAACGAGCACTAGCTTTTCTACGAGCATTAGTCCACAACTATTAGTTCAGCACTACTAGCTTACCTAGCACTTGCTTTTGTTATTTTATTTCTCTTGTTTCTTTTGTTACTTTTTCCTATAGATTGTTAGTTTTTATTGTTTGTTGTTTAGATGTGTTTATGTATATATAGTTTGTGTCTTTATCTTTATATCTATGTATATTTTCAGCCCTGGCTGCATGAGATTCAATAAACCGATTATTATTATTGTTATTATGTATACTTTGGCAATTTACTTTGGACTCTCAATCTGACGATTCCAGTGCTGTTTCCATGCATGTGTAATTCACATACAATTTACCTTACTCGATGAATGTATGGCATGTGGAAATGACCTGCCAGGTCTATCTCGTAAGACCTGGAAGGTTTAAGAATTTCCCTATATTGGCTGTCTGATGATAATAAACACTTAAGTGCATAGAATATTATAAAATGTATCCTTTTTTGACAAAGAAAAGGGATATTTGACTGATAAGAAGGCTACCAACAAAATATTCGTTACAGGCAGTCTTAGGGTATCTGTTACAGCAGATACGTCAAAGACCAGTAAGCTGCTCAGTACAGATGGTTTCCCTGACATGCAACGGTCGTAGTTTCTTCATTATCACTGTTGTTTGTGTGAATATGTGACCAGAATACATGCTCAGGGAAAAATTACTAACGACGTACAGATTGCTAGCTCCCAGCTGATTTATGACTGCTTGTAAATTACTAGCTACCTGTTCCGGATATTCTTTGAATCTCCGGACGTGCTTTTAATTGAAGTCGCCATCAGTAAAAAGGGTAATCAACACCAATCAGTCTCCTTTCTCGTGATAAGGATGTGAACATCGGTTGTTATTCACCATCAGCTGTAGAGAGGGTAAAAGGAGCAAAGAAGGAAACGATTCTTATTACATCTTTATTACACTATTATTATCAAAGATATTATTACTTAGGTTATCAGCATCATAATTGTTATCGCCATCACTATTATCAGTTGTATGAATATTATATAAGACAATGCTGATGTCACTGTTTTCATCCTCAGTTATGATAAAAATAATTGAAAGTATAAGGGATAATGATACTAGTGGCAAACACAACAAATGAAAGTAAAAGTGATTAATTATTATTATA
>NC_051391.1:48438875-48443875 GCF_015228065.2 Penaeus monodon
TGAATACATTCTCCGGAAAAAGACTAGAGGGGAAGTGGGCATGGAAGTCGCCATCTGACATAAAAAACGAAGTTGACTTCATAATTTCAAATAGGCGCGATAGAGTAAAATATGTGGAAGTTAACAATAAAGTAATTATTAGCAGCGATCCTAGATGGTCAGAGGCCAAATTAAATTAAAACCTCAGAAGGCTAAGAAGCAAACTCACGAAAACGGCAGCCAGATTTAGCTAACTTGAAGACCAGAGCAACAGAATTTAACCTTGACACCCAAAAAAGATAGTCACTTCTCAGCGACGGAGATCTCAACATTGACCAAATCAACACTCAGTTCAGTGACATAATAAAGAAAGTTGCACTTGAAGAAGGCAGTAAGAACGCCAAGCAAAGCTCCAGCAAACTCTCAGTGGAAGCTGAACAGCTTATATAAAAAGGCAGGGCCATGAAAGTATCGTCAAACAGGGACAAAATAGAATACGTTAAACTAACAAAGACTAAAAAGAAAAAGAAAAGAGAATACATATGGAAATTAAATACTCAAATAATAAATGAAACATTGATCTCAGGTATGAAAAATCAAGTATATGCAATAAAGAAACCAGACAGAGAAGTGATATATAATAAGAATGAAATTATAAGAGTAACGGAAGACGCTTACAGGGATCTATACAACTCAGATGAACAGCCACAGATAGAAGCGAACGAGGTAACATCACAACAGAAAATATGAGAAGAGTTCTTAAAGGCTTGAAGAGAAGGAAAACACTAGGTGAAGACGGAATTAGTGTAAACCTTATAATGTATGCAGTTGAAATTGCAGGGAATCAGAGGAAAAGTCCTGAATTGGATAGGTGACCATTTCAGGAACAGAACAGCCAAAGTCAGATTCTTATCACAGTACATGCCACTATGTATTGCACCCTTTCCTTCTCTCTATGGTCAAAGCCACTATATCCCTTTCTACTGGGAAATCCACTCGGGTTTTATCTAGAGGGAGCACTATTAATTAACGTCAAGTGTGAGCTCTCCTGTATCATTACCTGAGTCATACTCTTGATGAACCCACACTATAAAAATATAATAATCATAAGAGGGTTACTGATGATCTAATTTCAGTCTTAGAGGTAACTGAGAGAAGGGTAATATCAAACAATCGATAATCTTACGCTTCTTGATACATTGAATTATAAATCATTAAACTTTTACAACTAAAAACCTTAATTGACACAGATGTCCACTTCTCCACTAATGTGTGTAGTATAACTGTCCTTCTCTTATGTCTTCCTTCTTGAATCCTTTGTCTGTACAGACTTTCCTCAAATTCCTTCATTACTTCACTGTATCAGTTCAGAGGATTCCTAAGGATGGCATCTGCTTTACAATCTGGTGGATCTCTCCAAGGACTTCTCAGGAACCAAAAGAAAAAAAAAAAAACTTCCTAAATTTTTTAGGAATGATAAAACAATAAAAGATTCAATATAACTGATTTCTTGTAGGAACATAACTACATTTGACAAACAAACAAATTGTGTATATTCATGCCATTATATACGATCTGAGTAGTTTTATATTTATACATTATATTACTTTTATGAAACCCTCATTTTAGCAAAGATAGTATTATTCTATTATACACTTCAATAACACTTACTCCTTGAATGGGTTTTAAATCCTCAATAATAACAGAGAAACATCTGAATGGTATCCAAGTGCCACATGTCATCCACTAGCTGTGAAGAATATATTTATTTACCATAGTTCTCCAGTTTGTTCTCAAATGATTACTTTGTTATTGTTTTGTAATCAGATCTATAGTATTTTATGATTTTATTATTGATATTAGTACAGTTGAGTGTCCTTTCTTACTTCTGGAATTTAAAGAATTTTACTAACCTCTTTCGGGCATTTACCAGGCACTTGTTTCGGTTCTCTCTCTCTCTAGCCTCCGGGCTAGTACAGTGGTAACGTGTCGGCCTCTCATCCGAGGGGTCGGAGGTTCGCGCTCCGCCTAGGCGCGATAAGTTGCAACTGTCGCCTGGAGGTTACAGCTGTGACTGGGCACCACGGCAGGTAAGAACTAGGTTCAGCTGACACACGTGAGCGAGTCGGCAGTAGTCGACACAGGCCAGGCTCCCCTCATGGCACAGCCCGGGCGAGGTTAAGCTTCGCATATCGGACTTATGTTTATCTCTCTTTCTCTGGTTATGACTATAATATCAGGGTTTAACACTGTATGTCCTTAACATTTTAACATCTACTCAGGTCACATATATTACAAGTATATGGTTCGTCTTAATCATACATTCATAATACCGGAACTCAATGAATTTCTCCAGAAACAAAATTAATACATAATGGTTTCTTCATTAAAATATCCATTATGGAACCTTAATATAACAAGCAATAGTGAAATATAACTGCGTACCCTCTGAATTAAAGAGAATGCATTGTGGGGGAAACAAAGAAAACTGAAATTTGGAGGGTAAACTCGCATATTTTACACTGTTTCCTTATCTTAGTGTAATAATGTAAACGTATATAGCACCTGATACAAAAAAGTAAAGTAAAGTAAAGTATTATCTTTCTAAGAAAATAAAATATCATCTTTCTAAATAATTATTTAAGTACTAATTATCTTATCAGCTAAAGACTAATTAAATGAGGTATACATAAGTAACATATGAGTAAAGACCAAGTAGGTGAGGTATACAAAGGGTGGTCACAGACGAATTTTTGGGTCATTCTTACTTCGTGTCCTAGTGCTCATTACAACTAGAAAATGAAACACTTCAGCGTGGGGTTCTCAGTCCAGCCCTTTTCAACACCCTAAGGTCCTGCATCCTCAACATACAGCTCCCAGTGGGGTGCAAGATCTACTCCTATGCAGACGAATTTGCAATCATCTCCACTGGAGCACACTGCCTAATAAAGCCCAGCGCTGTCTGGACCTTGTATCTGAGGAGTGCTGTAGGACAGGGCTAAAGATCTCTGCAGCCAAAATCCAAAGTCATGGCTCTGAGACTAAATGTTCAAGGCGCAAGTCTGAGAATCCAGGGAATGGACTTAAATGGGTCCATGTCTTCCAATACCTTGGGGCAATGAGTGACAGGACTTTCTCCTTTAAAAAGGAGGTCCTGTACTTGGTTGACCGAACTAAAGCGAGACTGTCTGTCATGAGAGCGATGTCTGGGAGACACATAGAAGCTAGACATAAAGTACTAAGATCACTCTATTTATGTGCCATCCATCCCATTGTGGACTATGCTTCTGTCTCCTTGATTGCCGCAAACCCGAAGTTAAGAGAAAAATTGGATACAGCTCAAAATGAAGCTGCCAGGATCATTCTGGGTGCCCAAATGTGGACGAAGGCCCTCAACCTCCTCATGGAAGCAAACCTTCTTCCCCTAGAAGCACGAATCTATCTAATGGCAGCTCATCCAAGCTCCCAGGAACACAAACATGAGGCAAAATATACTCAGACGCCTAGAACAAGACCACGAGCTGTTTGCAAACAACTCCCGGCTGTCTCATACAGCCAGGGTGTTGATACGTTATCAGCTCAAAGAACAGCTACTTGCCAAGGGCATGGACTCCCCCCACCCTGACTTTGTTGAAGCCCCGCCGTGGGCACAAAATTCACTTTTATGAGCTTGTCAAGGAGAAAGAACCAATACACCATGACTAGTCTAAAGGCAGAAGCTGAGAGGGTCATTGCAGCCATCACTCCGGCTAGTAGAACCTACTTTACGGATAGATCAGTCGATCCCTTAAACCACACTGCAGGCGCCGGCTTTGCAGCAAGGGATGTCACACAACCCATGGGGGTAACAGACAACCCTCCTCGCTACAGACAGAGGCAGTTGCAATCATGGGAGCCCTAGCCCACGCGTCCCTGAGGGAAGGACACGTGGTCATACATACAGACTCCAGGGCAGCCACTGACTGTCTACAGCAAAGCTCACCCAAAGACAACATCTACCTTCTGACCACTGTCCTGACAATAGCACAGATGATTCTTGCTCAGGGTAGAAGAAGAATCATAAACTGGATCCCTAGCCACATAGGCATCAGAGGGAATGAGTTTGCTGACAGACTAGCTGACATTAGCAGGGTTATGCCCCCACGATCATAACACGAGCCGAAAAATCTTAAGGCAGAAGTGTAATGCCACAGCTCATGCCTTCCTCCTGCAGCTTCACAGAGAGAACGAGATCCTCCTCCTCGGCCAGATGGTACTCAGACGCCACAGGCTATGAGCCACTGGCACTCTCTGAAGCAATCAATAGAGGTACAGAAGTCATTCTTCACAGAATGGCAGAGCATACAGACAATTGACCATGAAGACAGGTGTTGCATGCATTGTGGTGAGCCGAACGCCATTACTTACAGAATTGGGAGAACGCACAATTTCTGAGACAAGGACCGCCCACAACAGCCGCCGGGTTGGTAATGAGATTTAATAATGGGGTGACACTTACTAAAGGAGACTAAAAGAAACAAGTAGACATCTAGTAAACAATATAAAAAAATAGAAGTTATAAATCCTTTACAGTGTATGTCTGTCTGTGTTAGTGTAAATGTGTATGCCTATATAGATATGATACGTTATAGAATCAATAATTAAAAATATATGAATTACAACATCAGGTAAAACAATAAATGCAAGTATATAAGCTGAGTCGATATCTGCAGCAAATGCATATGTATGTATAGTAGGGCCTGATTCATGGGTAACTGTCATCTCCCTCGTAGGTGTTCTCTATAACCTCCTGTAACACAGTGTTACATGAGGCTGCTGTATTGTCGGAGGCAATAAGCTGGTAAAGATTGTATTAGCTGACACTTTATCAACAATTTATTGCTAAGGTTCGACAAGGAAAAATATGTATGGTTTATATATATTATCCGCCTGATTTTGTTCCCTCTAGATAATCGATCACAAGACATCCATAATGCGAAAATACATATTTCTATATACATTGTGTTAAACATTGTTGTTAT
>NC_051391.1:48448875-48453875 GCF_015228065.2 Penaeus monodon
TAAACATATATAGCACCTGATACAAAAATAGTAATGTAAAGTTTTATCTTTCTAAGAAAATAACATATCATCTTTCTAAATAATCATTTAAGTACTAATTATCTTATCAGCTAAAGACTAATTAAATGAGGTATACATAAGTAACATATGAGTAAAGACCAAGTAGGTGAGGTATACCAAGGGTGGTCACAGACGAATTTTTGTGTCATTCTTACTTCGTGTCCTAGTGCTCATTACAAGTACATATATCAACGCATTCCGAGCACCGACTTTCTGCAGTCATGACCCTTCCAAATGGTTCACCAACCTCGAGTATTGTTTTAAAGAGCACCGCATCAGTCAAAGTGTCATCAAGTTTAGTCATGTAACATTTCTCCCTCCTCCAGATGTTTTGGCTCAAGTTTCGGATGTCATTTCGACTGCTGCGCTATCGTATAATGAATCTGTACAGGGGCTTTCAGGTCTTCATCTGTGGAGTCCCTGTATGCTGAGAGTGGAGAACCACCTCTTTCATTACACCGGGACTACATGAACTTGATTTACTACACTAGACTACAAAGGATTCCGGGATCTCCTACATCCAGATTGGTTTTCAACCTCCTTGAGGATAGCCGATCCTATGATAGGAGAATGAGGAATCTTGTGAAAGATCTTAATTTTAAATCTCACGTACAACAGCACTTGGACCGACCTTTACGATGTCATTTATAGCAATGGGAAACAAGGTCACACTTAAGACACTCCCTTGTGGGACCCCTTCCAGCTGACCTTCCAGAGTAGAGAAACTGTTTCCCACCCAAACTCTAAACTTCCTGTCAGCAAGGAAGCTTTGTATGAAGGTAGGTAATACTCCTTTTTAACCAATGTCATACGGCTTCATGAGTATGCCATGCTTCCAAGTAGTATTGTAAGCCTTTTCAGGGTCAAAGAAGACTACAACATGTGACATTGATGTGTGAAGGAATTCTGTATAGCAGTTTCCTTCTTCACAAGTGTATCTGTAGTCAATCTCAATTTTCTAAACTCATATTGATATGGTATCAGCACGTTTTCCTTTTGTAGTAGCTGTGTCAACCTGAAGTTTACCATTTTCTCCATGTGAGAGAAATGGGTCTGGGGCTTTCTGGTAAGTGAGATCATTTGGTATGGAATATCGTCACTTCCTAGGGCAGTCTTCCGGTAGAGCTGCAAAGCAGAGTCCGTCTCCTTGTGCAGAAATGGCAAGTTGTAGGGAAGTTCTGCTGCAGTCCTACTGAGGAATAACACTGAGTATCATTCCTGTTCAGCCCAAAGAGTGGGGAATCGGGTAGTTTAAGATGCTCCAGAGATCTTTGCCATGGATTTAGCTAGCTCATTTGCGACATTTTTTTTTTTGTCTATGAGGATTATGTCATCTATCTTCAGAACAGGAAGGTGGTGACATGGATGTGCTCTTTCCAGCGATCCCATACGCATGCTCAGGGGGACCCAGAGTTAATCGAGGAGACATACTGTCTCCCCGACGTCCGTCTAGTCTCCTTTAGCACTCACCTATCCTTGGCTCAGGGCTTTTTATTATGGATCAAGATTACATCACTGGTGCATCGTTTCAACTGCCTTAATGCAGCTTTTCTTGCACTGACAGCTTGTTGGCATTCATCAGACCACCATGGTATCGGAGGTTGACGGTACTGCCCGCTATATTTGGGAATGGATGCTTCTGCTGCAGGGTGAATTCGTGATGTGATGTGATTAACAGCATCTTGAACACACACGAAATCATTCACAGATCCTTGCAATACTGCAGTTGATCTAAAACGATTCCAGTCCGCATGTTCAAGTCGCCATCTCTGCACTGAATACCATTCACCTCCAACGAAAGCATTGGAAAATGGTCCCTTCCATATAAGTCTTCCATGGCGTGCCAAGTGAAATTCAATTTACGTGCGGGAGTGTCACTGCTCAGTAAAACTGCATCTACTCTTGAGAACAAGGACTCCAGGGTTCTTCCTCGAGGGTTGCATGAAGTGTCTCCCCAGAAGTGATGCCGACCATTGACATCTCCCAAGAGTAGAAATGGATGTGGCAACTGCTCAAGTAGATCTTCTAAATCATATATGTCGAGATTAATGTGGAAGAAGATGGATGGATGCATTGGTGTAAGGTCGCATCAAGCCTATTCTCACAGCCTTCACCTGCAGTGTTGTCTGCAGGTGGATGGCCTGAAGGGAATATCCTGATATACCATCACTGATACTCCTCCATGAAGTCCATTATCAAAGGTCCCATAATGGTCTTGAACTTGGAATCCTCTCAGGGAAATCAAACGATTTTCCCTTGACATAATCTCTTATAGGCATACCTAAACTGGGTTACATGAAGCTATCAGATGTTGCACTTCTTCCCATTTTACTCTTGTGCTTTTAGGTATCAGGAGCTCTCTCAAATCAGACCTTGGCTCCACTTATGCTGAGCTTGTATATGGAACATCTAGAGTCCCACTCCATTACCAACCCTACTCAGGATTATGCAGCCAAACTCAAGGATGTGATGTCCAAGCTTCGACCTGTTCAGCCGCGGTAGCCGTATTTAAGCAACTCGTAAGCCAGGATCTCCATGACTGTACCCATGTGTTCTGGTTTACTTTTGTTTCTTTGTTATACGATAAATAGTTGTGATATGTGTAATTTGTAAAATATATTATCTTTTTATGTTTAACTGACAAATGTTTATTTGTGCATAGTTATGTTCTCAATCCATTGTACATAAGTATTCTCAGTAAATTTAATAAGAATAGGCACTAGAACGGGATTACTATTTAAACGAGTGGTTAGAGCATCGGACTCATGAATGTCACAACGGCAATCTGAGTTCGAGGGTTCGAGTCACCGGCCGGCGCGTTGTTTCCTTGGGCAAGGAACTCGATTGCCTACCTAGCAGCTGGGTGGGCATGCCAGCCCAAGTCAGTGCCGGTCCCAGAACCGGGTAAATAGAGATGGTAACTCGATAAAAACACCGGGCGGAAGGCAACGGCAAACCACCGCTCTAAATTGCCAAGAAAATCATGGAAATCCATGATCGCCAACGTCCTTGTGGGACAGGGCACTCAAAAAAATCATGGAAATCCATGATCGCCAACGTCCTTGTGGGACAGGCACTAAAAAAAAAAAAAAAAAAAAAAAAAAAATATATATATATATATATATATATATATATATATATATATATATATATATATATATATATATATATATATATATATACAAGTATTCTCTGTAGTCTTGTCTTCCGTTGACGATAAGCCTTAATGGCTGTATATACAGTTTGGCTACTCTCAAATCAGCACAGCCTTAACGGTCTTTAGTCCGTTCCGGGGATAGAAATACTGTTTGGCCAAAAGACATCATCCTGGCTGTAAGGGATCGAGATAGACGGTTTAGCTACGTCTCTAATAACAACAAACGCACTAGTGATAAACAACTAGATTACAACTTCAATATTCTCCCTACCCCTGTTTTACATATGAACTGTCATCCTTCACATTCAAATATCGCTTAACTGCTTCTATTCTCAGTCCTATACTACCTGTCTCAGTACTTGACCCCTCTCCACGGTATTCACACGAAGGCATAGTTATTAGCACATGAATTGTAGGAGGAGGAGGCGGACACGAAGCAGATGTTAGATAAGTGGGCAATACAAACAAGACGGGAAAAACACCGCGAGAATACGAAGCACACGATCGACAGTACAAGACCCAAGACGCAAAAATAGAAACAGAGTGGCACGATTATAAAAGAAAAAAAGAGAGAAAAAAATGTGTATATGATAATAATAATGATAATAATAATAATAATAAAGAAATTATAAAAAAATAATGAATAAATAGTAATAATAATAATAATAATAATAATAATAATAATAATAATAATAGGAACGAAAAATCGTAATGTAAAAAGAGTGACAATGCTTAATGGAGTAACAAAAAACAGAAAAATCACTGACAATCGAATACAAGTGTACGCAATAAAAATTAAAATCACTCTTGGATCATGATATACATTCTGGTAGCAGATAGAAAAATCTATACGTAATAAAAAGATTATTAAGAATTCGCTGGGTACAGAAAAGACAACAAAAGACGCTCAGTAGCAGAAACGGTAAATTTACTCTAGGGTAATAAGTGGACAGGATCGAAATACGGAAGGTAGTAACGTAGGAATTCTGTGACAGGATTAGGAAGAAAGTGTAGGTATTGTATGGATTCATAATGCAACAGCTTGGTTTTAAAGTGAACTGATGTTTTGGCAATATCATGTTATATTTTTACTTAGAAATAATGGAAAATAGATTGCTTTTATGTCTGTCATATAGATTTGCTTTTTATTATGATTATTAATTTTACTTCTGTGTCTGTTTTAATTCACAATTGCTCTATGATGACCGTTATTTTATTATATATTGGGTTAATTTATTCATTAAGAAATAGTAGTTTTGAATGTTGGTTAGTTTTGCTTTTATCAAGCTTCATGATTAATAGTTACATGACCAGGTATCATAACTGAGTAGTATCTTTATTATTTCTCACGGGAAATTAAATCCACGAAGATGCTTCAAACCCTTGCTGCATTGTGTGTCAGGAGCTCGGACGATGCTTTACCTGATTGTTGTTTCACATATTAAAAATTTTTATTTTGTCACACTACATTACCAATGATTTAATGTGTAAATGGTTTGAGCTTTACAAAGATGAAACTCAATATTTGAATTCCACTAGTAAATTATATCAGCATTATCATATCGAAATGTGTTTATTAATTATTCTAAATTGCAATACAACTAATGAGAACAAATCTGCTTTCATAAGTTCATCACTAGTCTTCGGTACCGAAATAGGAGCCACAACAGTAAGTGCCGCCCCCTGGCCTTGTAACTAAAGTTCATGAAATTCTCCTGAAGTAATGATGGAATGCATGCTTCTTAAAGATTCAAATATATGTGTAACATGACTAATGGTAGTC
>NC_051391.1:48456375-48458875 GCF_015228065.2 Penaeus monodon
ATATATATATATATATATATATATATATATATATATATATATATATATATATATATATATATACAATATACATATATGTGTGTATATATATTGATATATATACTATATGTTACAATTCATTCCAGTATGTATATATTAATATGCATGTGTGTGTGTTGTGTGTGTGTGTGTGTGTGTGTGTGTGTGTGTGTGTGTGTGTGTGTGTGGTGTGTGTGTGTGAATATATTTATTATAAATAGATAATTATAAATAGATAGATAATTATATCCAACTTTTGAATATAATGCTTAGATATGTTGTAGATAATTCTCCAATAAGCATATGAAAATAATTGTGAAAGTAAAAATTTCAACATTTAAGATATACTATATGAACATTATATTTCTAATTGTTTTCCTTTAATCAAATAAGAACCACATAACACACATACACACTCATTAGCTATGGTAATGCAACAGTCCTTAGGTTTGTAATAAATTTTGAAGACCAGTGTAAACGGACTGCTTGAAGTAACCTGTATGGATTTATCATCGATTACTCCCCCATACCCCCCCCCCCTCTCTCTCTCTCTCTCTCTCTCTCGAATATCTTGACTGTTTGCTTAAGACTATCTTTACCGATAGTTTTTCATATTCTCCTTTACGCCTGGCAGCGCACTCACAAACCAATCAGATAATAACGTCTGATTTATAGTGTTTGTCGAACGCATTAATCTTGCAGCATCTACTAGATAGTCTTTAATTTCCAACATCAATCGTTCCATACCTGTGTTGGCACTAAATAGTTTCCTCTCCAGAATCTTGGTCATAATCCATGTTTCTGACCCATTTACCTTCACTTGGAGGACGCATTGGTTAAAGACTTTTCTCTTCAAACATAATGGCAAAGGAACCTCTGTGTTTACCAATGGCTCTTCAACGTAGCTTATTCCGTAGCTTTATTTCCTCTTCACTGGATGTTTGTTTGTAGGAGTTGCCTAGGTATATATAACCGTACGCTATACCATGTAGGTGCATATGCTCGACTTGAATCTGTTTGCTATTTATCTGAAGTCTAACTTTCAGACTTTCACTATTCACACTGTTTATCGATTGTTGCAGTTCATTTACTGACTCACTGAAGAGAACAATATCGTCTGCCAATATTTGGTTGTTTAAATGCTCGTCCCCTATTTTGCTACGTTCCCCGCTCTATCGTAGCTCCTTGAGTATTTCCTTAAGGCAGGCTGTAAACAGTTTTGGCGAGATAGTTTCACCCTGCCTGACACGTTTGGAAATTTACTGGTACAGAGTTTGATGGTCGCTGTCCATCTTCGCATATACCTCCCAATATTACTTAAAAGACTTCCTTTGTTCTTGTTTTCAAATAGCTTCTAATAATACTGTTATTTGTAAAGAGTCGAATGCACTTCCGTAACTGACGGGTGCCATGCACAGAGGGGTTTCCTATTATCTTTTATTTTCTCTTTTATTTGGAATAGTGTGAGATGTGGTCTGTTTGCGGAAGCCTGCCTGTTCTCTAGGCTCGCTAGATTGCAGATTGTCTGATATGCGATTTGTGATGACTTTTGTGAACTTATGGGTCGGTAATTCTTAGATCCCTTTTTATTTCCTTTTCAGTGTATAAAAGTAATTTTACCAATAGAGGATATGTTCACCATTTATCTTCTGTTCTTCGCTAGTCTTCTAGCTTTAGTCCTACAACATCCCATTTAAGGAAGGAACGTTCTTCAAGCAATGCTCATAAGTCGGCCGCAGGTTTCATCGTCCCTAGATTGCATGTGCAAATATGCATCGTCTTTATCACTTCAAGAGAATAAGACATTTTTTTCCCACCAACTCGCTAAAACATACATTGGTGTGTGTGTTGGTGTGTGTGGGGGGGGGGGGGGAGCCGGGATATTACAATTAACCTATCTACTATGAACTTGAGAACACCAATGCACGAACCTGCTTACTACTTTAGGGTATACGACCATTAGCACGGACAGGAATTTCAGAAGCCCATATACGTGTGTGTGTATTATATACTTCCGCATCACACGTATATTGCCCTTGCATATGTGTACATATTGCAGACACAAATGTTTACCAACACATAATCCATGTAATGCGCATATGTTGATTTCTGTATATATGAACATGTACAAATCCATGTACATATGAACATATAAGTGTACATACAGGTTTTCGCCCTGGATAAGGTACCAGAAACCAGATTCTAAATCTAGAATTAATCATAGAGAAAAACAGAGAACATCAAAAAGACCTATACCTGTGTTTCATCGATTACTTGAAAGTTTTTGATACTGTTGATCACGATATCCTCTGGAATAACATGAACGATATGAAGTTTCCAAAACACATCATCCAACTAATAAAAGCCGTGTATGACCAACAACAAGCAACTGTAAGAACCACTTATGGGTTAACAGAATGGTTCGAAGTCAAACAAGGAGTGCGACAGGGTTGCATTCTGTCTCCACACCTCTTTAACATAT
>NC_051391.1:48481375-48486375 GCF_015228065.2 Penaeus monodon
TGATAATGATAATGATAATGATAATGATAATGATAATGATGATGGGGATGGTGATGATAATAATAATAATAATGGTAATGATAATTATAATATTAACATAGATGACAATGATATTGCTAATAATGATATGATGATAATGATACTGATAATAATGATAAATAATAATGATGTTAATAATAATAATAATAGCAATAATAATAATGATGATAATAACAATAATAATAATTGTAATAATAATAATGATACTAATAATAATAACGATAATAACAATGATAAAAAAAAAAAATAATAACAATAATGATAATCATTATCATCATCAACATAATGATGATGGTAATGATAAAAGCAATAATGCTAATTAGGACAATAATGATATAATGATTAGTTTATGAGGATTTTGGTAGTAATACTATTACTGGCACTACTACTATTATTACTAGTACTATTGGTGAAAATAATAATAACAAATAATGATATTAGTGATGACAATACAAAGAATGGTAGCTGGAAAATTAAATGTTATAATCTCTCACAATTGAGTGCAAAAAAACCAGTCGTGTTTTAATGTTAAAAAAATAATGTTGAATTGAATTGAAAGTTCAGAAAAATATAAGGTCTAAGTAGTTTATATAAGTATATAATAATATATACATATATATAGATATATATATATATATATATATAAATATATATATGTTATAATATATAGAGTATATATATATATATATTTTTTTTTTCTTCCATAAACACGTTCCTTTGGTTTTAATATTGATACCTCCAATTCACACTCGTGTCCTATTATATGCCTTTATTTTTTACCTTCTTTCTCATTACTTTCTCTTGTTTCCAGTATCTTAATTCCTATTCAGTTTATTCCTCTCCCATTCTATCAGCTCCTCATCTATATTATCCTTTCTCTTCTTTACTTTCAACTTCCCATTATTTTACTTCGTGTGCCTTGTACTTTTGGTTTTCACTCTTGGCCTTTTTCTTTCGTTATTCTCGTGCCTCTCGTCTCCCTTCTTTGTATTCCTTCCTCTGCCATTATCTCTACTCTTGCTTCTTCCTCTTCTTTTATCTTTCTTTATCCCCCTTTTTTACTGGCATTTTTACTTTTTCTTCATTTTTATTCTTGTCTCATTTTTTTTTTTATCTATTATTATTATTATTATTACTATTATTGTATTATTGTTATTGTTGTTATTATTATTTTTATTATTATTATTATTATTATTGTTATTATATATTATTATTATAGGATTTATTGATTATGATTATTATTATTATTATTATTATTATTATTATTATTATTATCCTTATTTCATTATTTCAATTTATTCGTTATTATTATTTGCAATTTTCCATCAAACATCTTTTCATACAACATTATTAGGTTCATAATCCATACAAAAGAGATGTGAAAAAAGAAAAAAGAAAGAAAAATTATATATATATATATATATATATATATATATATATATATATATATATATATATATATATATATATATATATATATAACGCGAAATGCTTAGCAGTTGTGCTAACAGTGGCTGGCCATTTAAACATAGACCAAAAATCCCACATAATTTGCACTCGTTATGACCACAATAAGTTCAAACAAAAGACGCATTACAGTATTGTATTTAGCACTTTAACACCATTTCATTAAGCCTCTTCTACCCCTTGAAATGTTAACGTATTTCCAGAGCAAATGCTATAAGTACTCGGAAAAGAGTTAATTACGTGCAATCATACAATCATAAAGCAGACAGAATAAAAAATAATAATAATAAATAGTAAAAAAAAAATAGCGAAATATTAAAATATGCACAGGAAGTCTTAAAGAGGAAAACTCCGTTACAATATTACTTATCTTTCTTTTTTCATCATTTTGATATTTGTCATATTCTAAGATACCTTGGTAGTCATCGATTCATTATCAAATTTTGGAATGTATGTATCTACATCTCTCTCTCTCTCTCTCTCTCTCTCTCTCGCTCGCTCGCTCACTCGCTCTCTCTCTCTTTCTCTCGCTCGCTCTCTCTCTCTCTCTTTCTTTCTCTCGCTCTTTATAAAAAAAAAAACAAAAACAAAAAACATATATATTATTATATATATAATATACATATACATATATATATCATATATATAATATTATATGTGTGTGTGTGTGTGGTGTGTGTGTGGTGTGTGTGTGTGTGTGTGGGTTGTGTGTTGTCAGTGTGTGTGTGGTGTTTGTGTGTCTGTGTGTGTGGGTTGTGTTTGTGTGGGTGTGGTGTGTGCGTGGTGTGCGTGTGTGTGGTGTGTGCGTGTGTGTATGTACAAATAACACAACACACACACACACACACACACAAAAAACACACACACACACACATATAAAGATATATATATATATATATATATATATCTATATACGTCTATCTATATATATATATAAGAAGGGCTTTGGAAATAATAACATTGATTGTTTCGGAACTTGCCTCGATCAGTTCATAAGTTTTGGGAAAAAATGGTCATATGGAGCCATAATCACCTCCTTTTAGTAAATAGAATCCTTACTTTCAAAATATTTACTGAAAATCAGGGAAATATCATTTTAATTTTTATTTGGTGACATCAAATATGAACATTTTCAGAGATAATCCTGAATAATCCATGAAATGCTAGATTCCCATGGTGATATATACCACTCAGTTAGGATTACAAAACTAAAGTAGATTAACACGTACTGCACAGAGGATACTTATTGACCGTGAAATATGCTGTTACCAATCGGCATGTGGGGAATCTCAGACATCATATCAGCAATAAAGAAGATAATTATGAACATTTGACATGAGAGAGAGAGAGAGAGAGAACGAGAACGAGAGAGAGAGAGAACGAGAGAGAGAGAGAGCGAGAGAGAGAGAGAACGAGAGAGAGAGAGAACGAGGGAGAGAGAGAACGAGAGAGAGAGAGAGAGAACGAGAGAGAGAGAGAGAACGAGAGAGAGAGAGAACGAGAACGAGATTTTTCGTATTGCGTAGTAGATTTTTATCATATATTTCACAATCTACACCAACTAGAATTGCTTTCTTTTTTGTATATTAGACATGAATTACAATAATTGCAGCAAAAGTATCATTAAGCATTACAGTAAAAGCAAATTCCAATCATGCGAATTAATGATAATAGGCAAAGGCTCAGTAACCATATCAAAGACTATATTCTTGCTACAAAAATAGACATCAGTCACGCTGGTCCCTGTCCTCAATTTCTACTCTTGCTCATCCAAACCAGAAAGCTTGTGCGAAGACGTTGCTGTGGTCAGGAATCGAAATGCAGTACTGTACACAGTACTTCGGCCGCTACACCTGCACTAACTCTTTCAAGGATACAAGGGAGCAAGGCTACAGAGCCACAATCTCCTTCTGTGACCACATCCCGAGTTCACAAGTCAGGAGAACGAGACGAATAAGCTATGCCATAAAATCCTCACAGGTATAGATAGATACATGCATACACGTATAGGCACAGGCATAGTTATAGATATAGTTATAAAGTAGGTAAGACTCTTAGATATATTGCCCTTTTGGTGAAGGTGAAAGTTAATCTTCAGATAATTATATAATATACACAGCATTGATGAAAACATAGAACTTGTAGCAATTTAGCAAAAGATTATTGTTATTACTTTTGCTTTAGATACAACTGTGGATAGTAGGTTAGGTTAAATATAATGATAATGATAATCAGAGCAATGAAATTAATATGGTAACATCCTATTTACTTAAGATTAGTTAATGAGAAGGCCAATACCATAACGAAGTCAAAGCGAAGAATATTAAAAAGTTTTCCTACATGCAATCATTTCTTTAACTTCAAATAAATGTTCAATATAGTAGATAATATTTTTTTCAAGCCTTTTGCTACTTTCCGTGCTTTTATAAAAGCAGACTGTTTATTTTATGATTCACTCTACACGTAATTACGATATAACTGTTTGAGAAAGGGAGAGAGAAGGAAAATGGGGAAGAAAAAAAGAAAGGAGAAGGAAAGAAAGAAGAGGAAGAGGAAGAGGGAAGAGAAAGGAGAGGAAAGAGAAAGAAAAGGAAAGAACTAAGCGATGGAGGGAACAGGAAGTCGAAGGAACAGAAGGAAAGAGGAAAAGGGGAAAGGGGACGTAAAAAAGGGGGACAAGAGAGGGAAAGAGAAAGGGAAGAATGAGGGAGAGAGTAGGGGAAGGAAGAAAAAATTAAGAGGGGAGAGGGGAAGCAAAGGGAGAAGGGAAGAATGAGTATAGTGAATAATAATAATAATAATAATAATAATAATAATAATAATAATAATAATAATAATAATAAATTAATTCGTAGTGTCAAAATACTGTAAATTTACTAAGCCTTGCTAAGAACACTAATATCAATACAATACGACCAACAGCTGACATTATAGAGCACCATTTTATATGAACTTTTCCTTCATGCATGAGGTCAGTGATTCAGTGCTACGTCTTCTCACCTAAAAGGAAAGTTCACTGGAAGAAAAGTACTTACAATCTAGTGTCTGCCCCAACCCCTCTCCCCTTATCTCTCTCTCTCTCTCTCTCTCTCTCTTCTCTCTCTCTCTCTCTCTCTCTCTCTCTCTCTCTCTCTCTTCCCTTCAAGTAACGTAATAACGTAATAATAAATGTATTTAGGAAGGACTTTTCATTCTTGCTGTTCATTATCTTGCATGAACATTCTTCATTGTTAGTTTTGCGGAACATAAAAGTGAAATCAATAAACTTTCTTCTGCTTTTTTTATTTATTGATTTCACTTTTCACACGGTATTGTGATATGCAGTGTAATGGAATGTGAAAGTCGTCTTATAATCACGATTCAATATATTATCGTAATTCCTTCCTGGACCGTCCGTCACTGGTCATTTTCTCACACGATTCAGAAATATATTTGCACAGGTATAGACACACAGACCTGTACACACACACACACACACACATAGACACACAACA
>NC_051391.1:48493875-48498875 GCF_015228065.2 Penaeus monodon
TTGAACTTCTGTCAGAGCCATGGATTGCGTTTGCTGCAGAGTTTCTTTAGTCCTTCTGCACAGCCATGGATACGAGGTCAGCCACGCTGGGCGTTAGGCAGCATGGTCCAGAGATGATGCTGTCTTCTAGATTGACTTGCATCCCCACTGGGGTTTATGTTGAGGTACAGAGCATATGTGTTAAAGAGGGCTGGACTGTGAAACCGCCACCCTGTGGCGTTTCCCATTTCTCAGTGGCATTGACTTTGATAGGTGCCTTGGAATTTGGCTCTGCGTTCTATTCCTAAGTAGTCACTATCCAGCCAAAGAGCTTACCTCTGATTCCTTTCATGGATCAAGCTCTCCTGAATGGCAAGACTTGCCACTCAAAAGCTTCTCAGGTCAAGGAATATGTACAAGATGTGCCCATGTGGCTTATTGTGCTCAGAGTGGCATGCTGTGCGCTGTGGTCACCCCTGGATTGAACCCGTGATTTGTTCATGTGGGGTCCTTTTCCATCGGATCGGTTCAGCAACCACTTCTTCAGGCCGTCTTGGTCAAGACATCTGAGGAGAGATGGCACTTGGCTTTTGTGTCAGGATGGGACTATGTGTAGCCTCTCCACCTGGGTAAGTGGAAGTTTCCAGGACTGTGGATCCAGTTGCAGGATGCAGCTCACCTTCCAGTCTCCAGGTGGGAAATGATGGGGTCGAGATCCCTCAGAGCCGGCTGTGTTACAACTGGCTTTTATATGATTTCTAGTTCCCTCAGAGAAAGATAAGTGAGATTATCGAAGCTTCGCTCCTTTTCTGATATGAGCAAGTCTGTGCTGGTTGTAGGCGTTCTTGTTTGCCCTCAGGTCGCTGGCAGGCTGTTGCTACTTTGTTCTCGCAGAGAACTCGTCGCGCAGTCTGTTCGCCTCTGACTGGGGGTCATGGTGCGTGCATCTCGGGCTGAGCGCTGGTACTCTTGACCCGTTGCCATAGTTCTGAGAGGGTGGTATGGTGATCGAAGGACTCACACCATTCCAGCCACTTTTCCTGCCTGACTCTGCTGGCAGTTTCCTTGGCATCCCTGACAGCCTCCCTTAGGAGGCAGTTGTCGGGGTTCTTTGCCTTCGGAAATGTTTTCGGCACATATTTACCCTGTGGTTGACCTCCCTAATCTCGTCATTAAAGTACCAGGCGTCTTTGTGACTCCTGGACCAGGCCGAGTTTTGGTATGGTCAGTGAGGCTGCCTCATCAATGGCATTTACAAGTCTGGCTTGTAGCACTTCCACATTTTCACTTTGTGTGGGTTCATTGCTTCTCAGACAGTGGGCCAAGGCGTTCTGAAACGCCTGCCAGTTGGCCTTGTCTGTTTTCCATCTTGGATTCGGTCGTGGCATTTCGGCTGGGCCACTATCCATGAGGGTAGTTATAGTGCCGTAATGGTCACTAGTGACGGTCTCATCGACACGCCAGCCAATCCTCTCCACCAGAGTCGCAGTGGCCAGGGTGAGGTCTAGGACCCTCCTCTGACATGCGTTGGCTCTTGGGTTATTGAGGAGAGCGATCTCGGGGAATGTCTCAAGCACGTTGGCTATGTGATAGCCAGCCGCATCCGGTGCCCTGCAGGGAGCCAGGATGGGGTGGTGTGCATTGAAGTCTCCCCCTATGATCACTCGGTCGTGTGCTGCAGAAGCACAGACCTGGCTGATGTCTAGGTACTACAGTGTGGCCGGCTGTACACATTGTACAATTTCAGGGGCCCCCGCCAGGTGAATCTCGACGCAAGAGATTCACATCTTCTCCACAGTGCGGTGCATCGGCTATTGCGGAGCAGGAATTGTTGCTCTGACAAGGGTGATCAGGCCTCTTTGCCATCAGCACGTGGCAGCATGAAGACATGATACCCGAGAAGCAACAGGTTCCACTGTTAATGTCTCCTGAGCATACATGTCAATGCTCCTTGATCGCACTATTGCGTGGAGGATGGCACTCCTTGTGGAGAAACCATAGATGTTCCACTGCAGAATGCTTAGATTTCGTGCCATGATGTTACTAGTTGATAGTTACATCAGAGACATTGTCGTATTCGGTGACTGTTTCGGAGTCTGACAACTCCATTGGAGTCCTCTGGTTGAGGGTCTTCTTCGGCTGTCAGGCTATCCTGGGTCCACTGGGGGGTGAGAGCCTTTGGTAGCTCTGACTTGTGTATTTGGGCTTTTCTCTGCCAGGCTGTTTCTGTGCATTGTTCTTTGCTGGCCTTGCCTGGCAGGTCAGCTTGTTTCTGATTCTGGCTTCTGGCACTGAATCAGCCTGGTAGGCTCTGCCTGTGAGGCATGGCTGGGTTGGAGTGGGGAGGGGAGTCTCTCCTGGGTTGAGGGAGGATGGGCTGTTTGGCCTTTCCATCTTCCTTTCCTTTATGGACTTGCACAGTCCGGTCCAATGCCGTCATGGCGACCGACTGCTTTCTCGCCTCTTCACTCGTCCTTCAAGCTTTGCCACTGCTGTGCTACAGCAGTCACATGACGGACATGTCCCCCTCATCGGAGGATGTCTTCTGCTTCTTGGGGAGGACTTGTGGTGCTGTTGTGAACCTTTATTCCTGTGTCTTCGACTTGTTCATTTGGGGAACTCCTGTTTGTCGGAATCTCCGGTTTCGCTGGGGGCGGCTTCCTTCCTCTTGGGGGTGGGGAGGCCTTTTTGTTTGTCCCCCCCGACTAGGTCCCGGGGGAGGGAACAAAGTTGGCGCTTTTAGCAACCTCTTCCCGCTTGAGGGCCGCCTTTTCCTGACAGAGAAGCCAGGCTCCGGGGTGATCCCTTTGGCACAGTTAGGACTTTGGGGCTGTTGTGTCTTTTTTCCTTTTTGTGGCCTTAATGCACACCTCGTGCTGTGTCCCTTGCACGGGACCAAAGGTTGGGTGTGCAGCTACCTGGTGGTTTTGTACTTTGGCATTTGAAAACACCAGAGTGGTCGGGCCTTTAGTTGAAGGTTGTATACCCCGTTCCCCAGATAAGGGTAGAGGGTTGGGGTCCCTTTTCGGGTCACCGGTTTGCCTGGTTGGAGTCTTCCTTTCCCAATGGGAAAAACCCTCCAGACCTGTGGGTGTGAGCGATCCCCCCAATCAACGGGGGACGGGAAGCCAAGTAGCACCTCTTCCCCTCTTTTCCTAGGGATTCAGTGGGGGAAGGCTCAATTCCCCCATCTTTTAGCCCCTTTGTTTCCCAGGAAAAAAGGGGGTGGTTTGATCTTTGGGTGATGACTGCCCTGCTCGCGAAACCCGTTTGACAACCAATTTGCGTGGCTCTCCAACGCCCTACCATTTGGTGGGCTTTGGAAGCCTTCGCGTTGACGGGCCCTTGAACTGGGGAAAACGCCGGGGGGGTCCAGACTCTCCCTCAGAGTGGGTCTCGGGCCTCTCTTTTTCGGCCTCCCCTTTCGGCTTTGGGGGCTTGCTCGGGGGGGCACCTTCTGTTTCGGGATTCAGCTGTGCCCCCAATTGGGTCAGGGGGGTCGTCGGGGGGGTATTCAGAGACCTTCCGGGCCGGGGTGCTGGCCGGGAGGGGACAATTGGGGACAAATTTTTTTGAGGGGTTTTCGTCTTGTCCACCATCTTGGCAGCAGTGTCACCCTTCTCGGGGTTTTCTTTGCCACCGGAGGCGTAGGGCTTCGGGGTGGCGCCGTGGTCGGGGACTTGCACGGGTCTTCGTCTTTAGCATCTGTCTGTGGGGGTTTTTTAGTTTTTTTTTCCATTAAATTGGGCAGCTTTCACCTCATGAAAAAGAGGGGGGTCCTGTTTTCCCGTAATTTCCTTTCCCCTCTGAAACGCCAAACCCCAAAAATGTTTTACACATGAGGGAGGAAAAATAAATTTTTTCCCGGGGGTTCCTTTCTCTTGAAAACACCCAAAGGGTGTTTTATCAGTAAAAGAAGAGGGGTCCGTACCGGTTTTTCCGGATTCCCTTTATCCCCCGAAACAGTACCAAGAATTTACACAGTGGGGAGAAAGTAATTTTTCCAGCATTCCCATCACCGGGCGGGAAGTTAGGTTTTGTCTAGCGAGCTATTTACACAGAACCAGGCTGAGGGCCCGACAAAGTAGGGGTCTCCTGCCTATCGTTTTCCCATTCGAAAAAAAAGGTTGCAGCATCAGAGGGGCTGCCAGACCCCCCCTACAAAAGAATGGCAATTTTATGCACCCTAACAGGCCCTCTAAAGGGCCCCCCGACAACCCTCCCCTGCGGGAGGAAAAGGGCTGCCCCCGTCCGCGCCCGAAAATGGGGTCCCTTCACCAGAAGGTGTGCACAGAGTTTTCCTAATGCGAAAATTTGGGGGGCACGAAGATCATGCAAGCACATCATCGTCGCAGCAAAACAGGGTGGGCGCGTCGCCGTCCGATAAAGCGTAAGAGCCCGGGGCCCAAAATTGCATGGGGGCCGGGCGGGTACTCTCTTTAATCCCCTGCAAAAGCCTCACGACCGGAGGGCATAGCGGGTCTCTTGGCTTACCGGGTTTGGGGCCACCCCCTGCGCCCCCTCGAGGCCCTTTGCCGGGACGTTCCCCCTCTTCGCTTGAATCGTCAAGTAAGGGGCCCTTCCCGCAGGGGAGAAAGGGAGGTGGTCCTTTTTCTTTACTGCTCGTGCCTGTTGTCTTCCTCCTTTTAAGTGCCGGAATGATACGTAGACCCGACTGTTCATGAAACTGCAATCTGTTGACGTTGATGCAATGTCCACCTCTTTTTATTATTTGCATGGAGAAATTTTCGGTACTTTAACAACAACACCCGGGAAACCTTGAAAGGCTAGTTCCAGTAGATATTTTTTGGGTTTTAATGTGGAATATTTTTTTCACCGGGTTCTGTAGAAAAAAAACCCCCTAGTATTTTCCCATCATTTAGCTCTAAAAGCCAAACGTTAAAAAGTGGTCCCGAAATTAACCCCCCTTTAAACCTTTAAACCTTTGGGATTAGAAATAGTCATTTCATTTTCGTAGAGAAACCAGGCTATAGTATTTTTCGTGACCCAAAGCTGAAAAA
>NC_051391.1:48503832-48506332 GCF_015228065.2 Penaeus monodon
TTGATAAATACACTTGTAGATGATGTCAATTTCAAAAATAAAAGTGTCATATAATGGGTTATGAACTTCTTCATGGGTTCGTTTGGAAAACATTCCTAGTAATTTTCTCATGTGGTTTTGCTCAGGTTAGTTAGATTGAAAGAGGTGAGTATGTCTTGAACCTAACTGCAGAGAAGAATCAAAACATATAGAAACAATTATTTGTACCATGACTTGATTCATGTGCCACACTGGTGACAGCTACATCAGGGGAATCAAATCGCCAGGAGAATTTAATTGCTAATTTGAATTAATCGCTGTGAATGATTAATACAAAAGGAACAGCAGATATATTACTTTTCTGAGCCGTAAGAGTGGGTGAAATATACAAGTAAATCTTATTGATTAGTCATAGACTGACTCAAATCAAAGCCCATTGTAGAATGGTCAATCAATCAACGGTGGAAAAAAATACTTCCCGGACAGAACTGGCACTAACTTGGCTGTAGGAAGAAAGAAAGCAAAAAATATATATACAAACCTATCTGTAATCTTTCAGTAATCTAGAATCCAGAAATGTTACGTCGATAGTAAATATTCATTCGACATATACATTTCTTTTATCAATTATATCGAATTTTACACGATTTTGGCTAACGACGTCATTCCTTGTCATAAACTCTGATTAGCTGCTAAAAGTACTGCCAGGCATAGGGCACACAAGTATCAACAGTAACACAACAGTACGAGTGACCATTCAAGACTTGTCCAGACTCTCTCTTTTGCCCCTCCCTCTCTTTCTCTCCCTCTCGTTCTCCTTCCTACCCCAGTTTTTCTCTCGTTTCGTTCGTTTGAGATTTGCGAAGTTCTGGCTTCGCCCGGGCCTTTCACTTATGGCCCGGCCTGTGTCAGCTTTTTATGGCTGTCTCATTTGGTTCTCTGACGCTCGGTGCTTATCGTGGCGGTGGGATTGCCAGCAGGCGCTCCTGTAGCCGTGATGTAAGCATCTCGCATAATCTTTTTACCAGCACGACGGCTGTGTTCTGCGGGCCTTGTCTCAAGAATTGCGTGTGCACACAATTCTCTAAGTAAGTGGCGTTCAGCTCGCCGCAATGCATGCAACACCTCTCTTCACGTTCTATTGTTTGTATGATCTGCCATGAACAGTGGTAACCTAGGCGCATTCTGTGCAGAATGACTTCGGTACCTCTGTTGTTTATTTCAGAGAGTGCCAGTGGTTCATAGCCGTTGGCGTCTGAGTACCAGCTGGCCGAGGGGGAGGATCTCGTTTCCTCTCTGTGAAGCTGCAGGAGGAAGCTGCATACTCCTGCCAACTTCGGCTAGTCTGTCAACAAGCTCATTCCCTCTGATCCCAATGTGGCTGGGAACCCAGTTTATGATAATTCTTCTACTCTGTGCAAGAATCCTCTGTGCTAGTGTGAGGATAGTAATCAGAAGGTAGATATTGTCATCAGGTGAGCGCTGTTGATGGCTCCTTTGGAGTCTGTATGTATGACCACGTGTCCTTCCCTCATGGACACGTGGCTCATTGCTCCCATGATAGCAACTGCCTCTGCCTGTAGCGAGGAGGCGTAGTCTGTTACCTGCATGGATTTTGTGGTATCCCTAGCTGCGAAGCCGGCGCCTGAAGTGTGGGTCAAGGGGTCAACCGATCCATCCGTGTAGTATGTTCTGCTTCCCAGAGGAGTGATGGTTGCAATGACCCTCTGGGTTTCTGCCTTTAGGTTAGGCATGGGATATTCATTCTTTTTGGTTGCCAGTCTCATGACCGAGAACTCTATCAAGGTTTGTGCCCACAGCGGTTTTCGACAAAGTCAGGGTGGGGGGAGTCCATGCCCTTGGCAAAAAGTGGTTCTTTGAGCTGATGGCATATTAACACCCTGGCTGTGTGAGACAGCCAGGAGTTGTTTGCAAACAGCTCATTATCTTGTTCTAGACGTCTGACTATTTTATGTCTTAGGCTTGTATTCCTGGGAGCCTGGATGACCTTTGATAAGAATTGTGCTTCCATTAGATCGATTCGTGAGGCCAAGGGGATAAGGTTTGCCTCCGGTAGGAGGTTGAGGACCTTCGCCCACCTTGGGGCACCCAGAATGACCCTGGCGGCTTCGTTTTGGACTGTCTCCAGTTGGTCTTTATATATTTTTTTAATGCTAATCAGAGCAAGGAAGGCATAGTCTACAATGGGCCTGACAGCATGTACATAGAATGATCTTAGTACTCTGTGTCTGGCCCCTGTGCGTCTTCCACTCGTTGCTCTCATGACAGACAGTCTTGATTTTGTTCGGTCAACCAGGTACTGGACCTCCTTCTGGAAGGAGAGGGTCCGGTCTAACTTTACCCCAAGGTAGAGGTAGTCCTGAACCCACTCCAAGTCCATTCCCTGGATTTTCAGACTTGTGCCTTGAACTCTCTGTCTCAGAGCCATGGCTTTGGATTTGGCTGCAGAGATCTTAGTCCTGTCCTACAACACTTCTTGGATATGAGGTCCAGACAACGC